>NC_025691.1:31076907-31115122 GCF_000633955.1 Camelina sativa | reverse complement strand
TATATATATATATATATCTTAAGTGTTTTAATACAAATATTCAACAATTATAATATAAATTGCTATAGAAAACATTAATAAAACAGGAGAAATGATTAATTAAATAGATTCTATTATCAGCTATAGGAAGTTATTAGTTTCATCTTCGCCTACTAAACTGATAAATTAGAAGGGTAAACTAGGCGTTATTAGTTGGTCCTGGACCAGGACTCCTGGTATACTTATAATTACATGAGAATGATAACGAAAGGCCTAGGTGTAAATTTGATTTGTGTTTGTGGATTCTATAGAGGATGACCAGAGACAAGAGTGGTCGTTGAAAGGTAAATACACCTTTCCCTTGGATATAGTCGTTAAGGGAGGTGCTTCCGTGGTCGGAGTGACTGCTACTGGGGAAATTATTTTGTCCACGAACTATACATCTAAACGTTTCTTTGTATTCTACTTCAATCCCGAAAGAAAAACTCTTGAAAGAGTCAGAGTTCAAGGCTTTGAAGCGTTTGAGAATCCTACTAGAGTTTACACCTTTGTAGACTATGCTGAAGATCATAAGTTTATAAACAGACTCTAGCTAGCTAGCTAGTTTGCTTCTAAATGGAGTTTTTTCATCTACATGTTCTAATGTAAGCTCCATCGTTTTGTTTCCCAAGTTTTTCTCTTGATGTCCTTATTTTTTTACATTAACTGAAAGCAAAACAATGTTCTCTTTTCTTTTATTCAAACTAATAATTCCCACAATAAATGCATTTTCATAGAAAATTCACAACTCTCCATATTATAGTTCTTTTTTTTTTTGGAACAAATTCTCTCCATATTATAGTTTAAAACGTACTTTTCTAAATCAAAACAATGTTTTCAAACTAAAGTTAACTAACCAATCTGTTGAATTCAATCGTTAGTTTCACGTTTTTGTTGTTTGCTTCCGTGGTTTAGTCTTTGAATTTGTTAATTTTTGCATGCTTACTTCACTTTTTTTTCCTCTTTCTATGCTTCACTTGTTTAGTTCTTGTTCAGCTTTTCTTATTTAAGTTTGTTTTTAGAAGAAAAATTAGAAACAATCACTGTTTTCGTTTGGTTCATAAAGTGTCTTATATATTCTTATAAGTATTGTTTTGTTTCTTGTGGTTCGACCCAACAAAAATATTGCCGTTTTTTTGTGGTCAGAGTTTAAAATTTGACACGCAAGTAAAAAAAACATTGTTACAGTTGTATGCACAAGAACTAATTAATTCGAAACGTAATTTATAAAGTTAAGAACCTAGCTAGTTATTTTAATAAAATGACATGACTGTCAGATTATGTAAATAAGTGAAAAGAAATCACGGTCAATACGACCTAAAGTAAGAACTATCCTTGACGTAAAATTTTATAACTTAAAACTATTTATGTAAAATAATAAGTGAAAGTTTCCTTTCTTTTTTAAGTAACTGTACCTTTCGAATACCTAACGCCTACGACAAACTATCTTATATTTAAAAATTATATATATAGCATAGCAGCTTAGAATTAATGTCGAAAACAAGTAGAGAAACATTTCATGTGTCTATACAAAACATATACACATTCATGTCCCTATTAGCCATTTAGATACACAATTATTGATCCCTAAAACCCACAAAGTTTCAGTTTTCTAAACTAAAATATTAAGTAGCTAGACGGATATAGAGACAGGTAACTTCAAACCACTAGCTACATCGATTGCTCGAAAATAGAAGTATAAATTATAGATCTTCACCGACATTCTCGTAGTCTATAACTATTTCCTAATTTTCATGTTATTCCTTTCTTCCTTCCGCAAAGTCTTTTTGCTCTTGATTATAGTACGGTGTGTTTTAAAGATGAGACTTCTATTTCACAAATTAATTAGTATATCAAACATAGTCTATCCCACAATCCTACTCATATAGATATGGTATAAAATTAGCTAGAAATGTATTTAATGATGAATAAATAAATAAAAGAGTAGGGAAAATTAGGATTTTCTTCTAGACAAATTGTTGTTACCATGTGAGAGGATTGTGAGGAGTGAGCTGGACATTGTACAAATTTGGAATATATAAATACACCCACCCAATACGCATATATTATGCTAATTTGGGTGGACCATTAAATGGGAGTTTAAAAATATATATATATATATATAAGTTAAAGAAAAGTTTTTTATATTTTATTTTCTTATATTTCTTGAAAAAGATTGATTAAATTAGGAGGCAAAAGGTGCTCTATGAGGAATGCCTTTTCGTCGCCTAGAATTAGAGGTATGAGTTGGAGGATGCGTGCCTTTGTGCGTTTCTTGTTGTCTTTCTTTACGCAATCTTTCTTCTTCCTCTTCCTTATTCTTCCTCATTCCTTCAACCTGACATTTTTATCATGATGATCACATCATACATTTCCCTTTTGCAATTGTAACGTATATACATTTTCTTAATATATACTTTATAAGAGACTAACAACATGTATTATGCGAACAAAGATGATTCAATGTATTTATCATACATATAACTAAACCGTGTATCCTAAAACTGATATCTCATTTTCAATTGGACAAATAAATTTGAAGACATTAATTACTAATAATGATGAAAATATGCATAAAAACCAATGTTGTTGGTCTAGTTGTAATAAAGTACTCGTGTTATCATCAATTGACTCCACATTGGCTTATATAGTGAAATGTGCATTCAGAAAAAGTTTAGGTGAACGAACCTTGCAACCCAAGGAACAGAAGCGAAAGGGATCAAGAAGGGTTCTGCAACATGTCTCACATAAGTAGGACATGGTTTTTGGGTTGGAATAGGCGGCGCCATGAGAGGAGTTCTTAGGCTGAGGTCTCTCGTTTAAGAAGAGAACCCTCGCGCTGTTGATGACATAAGTTTGCACTCCTCTTATGTCCATTGCACTCTCTATCTCGGATACTCTCACCACATCATGATACGACGATCTTCTTATCTGTCTCCGTGCCAAAGATCGATAAAGAATTGGGTTGAGTGAAAAGTGATATAAGTATGCAATGTGTGTTGAGAAGATGGTGGACCTGAAGGACGGGGTGGTCAATGTGGAAGGAGGAGCGGCAGTAGAAGCAAAACGCAGCGTTTTGACAGGAGAGGCAGAACATGTTGCACTCATTCCGCGGCATCTCGCGGTGTTGAGGACAAATGCTGAAGAAGTGTGCTCTTAAGAGACCTTCCAGCCATTTTGGCTCCTCCATTAATCCCTGTCCTGTTTAATTTATTTTTCTAAGAAAACAAGAATTACAATATATATGCAAAAAGAGAAGATCGAGACAAAATATCATATACAATGTAATAAATAACGAAGAACACATGCTCTTGCCATTGGCATTACCTTTATGAAGATGATCAGTAGAGAGAGGGAAGGAGGGAAAGAGAATGGGTATTAGATGATTTGATTTTAGGGAAACGAGATGTTAAGGGTAAGAGAGCAAAGGAGATATACATTTTATTTTATTGTTGGTAAATGAAGATTTTATGTTTTTTTCTTCTTATTTATAGGGATTGTTAGATATCTTTTCATCTCTTAGTTATTTAATATTTATTGTTAGTTATTGGGGAGAGGAAGAAAAGGATATGTATGATTAGATATGATGTTTGGTTAAGGTTGATTCCAAACCATTTGATTGGGCCATTGGGTAATGAGTCCGATGACAAGAGTGTATAGTTTTCATTTCTTTTCATAAGAAAGGTACAAGTGTAAAGACATAGATCAAATTTTGTTTCAACTTTAGACTTTTACAATTACAACCAAATTATTTTGGTCAAGCATGATGAAAAATATAATGAATATATGAAAATATAATGAAATTAATATGTAATTAATTTTCATAAAAAATATAATGAAAATTAATTTTGTTCAGTTCTTACAAAAATATGAAAGATATTAAATACTATACTAAAAATATCTTATGTGAAGAAAATATATGAATACATAACATATATGAAACATTGTCTTTGTTGCTCTCTTCTTTTGACATATGTCATTTTATCTTTCAATTTTTAGTGCTAAAGTTATTCAATTTGAAAAAAAGAGTTATTTTTCTCCGTCTAAAATATAATAAGTTATATTTTTATATTGAAATAAAGTAGTTTAAGATAACTAATACTTTTTCTTATGAAATATTAACCTAATTTCTTGATCAAGACTTCAAGAAGTGAGATTTAGGAGTCACGAGTTAGAATCAGAATAACATTAACAACGTAAGATACTAGAATTTACTAAATCAAAGAATATAAAATGTAAATGTATGCAGAAATTAATCAAATATAAGTTGTAAATCCATTGTGGTATTTTATTCGATTGTTATTACAAAATAATGTACTATTTACTACAAGTTATGATATTGCTTATAAAAGATTTGAGTTATTTTCAAAATAAATAAATGGTTTCAAAGAATGTATGAATTTTAGAGAATTTTGCACCATTTAATTTTTTTCATTATTTTATTAAAAAAACTTTATAATTGTTACATTGATGAATCGTTTAACCATAGAACAATTAATACTTGCATGTTCAGAAAAAATAAAATATTAATTTTTCTTTAATGTTGAAGAGAAAAGTTTGAAAGTAAATTTAATTGAGAAATAATGCTAAAGTAAACAGAACCAAAGACAAACAGAGAAGTAAATCTACTTCTAAAAGAAGTCAATATTTCTAGAAGAAGAAAAAAAAAACCATGTAAAAACTTCTAAGGTGTCACTTTAAAGTTTTTTTTTATTTTTTTGCTTGTTAGATTAAAAAAAAAAATAATTAATAATTTTTTGAGTTTCTTTTCTTAGTGAAAAAAACGAATAGGTGTATGTATTTTATATGTTGATCTATTAAATAAGATGATAGTTTGAAAAAAGATGATATACATATGAATATATGATGGTTTACATAGATTTAGATATATCTCTTCTGACATGAAAGCTAAGTTTGGACATGTACGTATGAGTTTAGATATTAAATTGCCTGAATATACAGATGTACTTTTTTTTTGGTTATAAATTTAACTCTCTCTTTATTTTACTATTATTTTTATCTGTTCTCTAGCTTGAGAAAGTGACGCGATACTGAAGGCCAACATGTGCAGTGGTTGCATCGACCTTACGTCAATTCCCCGAATGGCTAAATATCATTATCACTTTATCAAATATTCTATTTGGGCAGTTATGGTATTTATTAAAAGGGTTCCAAACTTACGCATGAATCTAATTCCTAATCAGTATCGAAACTCGAAACCACTTTTATGGTGTCAAAGAGGTTCGATCCGTTGCAATAGATCCCGCATCATCATCTAAGGACCAAACCGATGATTTTTTTCGTTCTTTTGAGTTTTATTAACTTAAGAGATTTGTAGAAGCATTCACTCTTTCCTTGTATGTACGGGGGATGTAGTTGGAGACTACTTGTCTTTTCGGAGCTCAGATCCACTTCAAAGATCTTCATTTTTAAGTTCTATGATCGGTTCATGTACTACCAGATAATTAGTATTTATCTTGTTTTGTTTTTTTATAAAAAATTTAGGCTAAATGCGCCAAAATCAGACTATTTTTGGACTAGAAGTTTGTATCACAGCTCTCATGGACTATTACTTGATGTCTTATGTTTCGATCTTTATGTTTTTTATGAAGTATGTTTCGATCTTTTGGACTAGAAGTTTGTAAAACTCTTCCTTCGTAACTTTTTAAACATTGGGATTTTGATCCCTTTTTTTGTATGTGGTTTGATTTGAATGAAAGAAACCATATGTTTGCACAAAAAAAAAGTAAAGGAAACTTCAATTTTACATAACTAGAAAAAAATTGTAACACCCGTACCGTCGCAAAAGACGGAACAACATGTAATCCATCCGGTCTGACCAAAAACGTTTCTTTCTTTAAAATTCACCAACGAACAAACTTCAAACTGCAACTCTTAAACTTACTAACCTGGAGAAAAGGGGAAAAAGGGGGTGAGTAAACAAGTTTACTCAGTGAGGAGATCAAACTCTGCCCATTGGACATACAGTAATAACGTTCCAAATATAATCAACAACTATTACTTAGCATAGATTCAGAATGTTTATCAATCAAACAAACAAGCAAACATCTTATTTCTCCTCAATAACTTTCATCTTAGTTTAATCACTTCTATGGCAACTACCACATTTAAACATCTTAGTTTTACTTTCTTATAGGTTTGGCCATTATCACTTTTTCTGGCTCACAAACCCCATTCCTGGAAGACCACGGCCCATAGCTCGATTCTTCCCGTACTGCTCGTCAGCGGTTTATGACCTGCAATGAACCCGTCGGTCCATTACAGTCCAACATCCTCAAGTATCTTTTGTTTTCTCATTCTCATTCTCATTCTCATGAATGTTCATAATTATATTTATAATATGATATATACGTTAACTCATAACATCAAATCATGTAACTATTGTGCTTCACATATATCATGTTACTAACAACCTACTTACCATGCACACAAATCCACACAAACATTTTCAATCAACAAACAATTCTTGAGTCTATACCCAGCAACTATCGAAGAGTACATAAGGAAAGAGGTTACTGTTATCCGCAAATACCACCCTCACCTTAGCCATTGGATTGAATCCTTAGTCTATATCTAGCATCAACAGAAGACCCACTTCAACAACAATCCTCAAGCTGCAGCGGTTTAGATAACCCGATCAGAAATTATAACAAAAATATTAATTCATAATATTTAATCCATTTAAAAACAACCCAACCCAAAGTCTTGATTTAACTGGTTATTTTGGTGTTTTCTCAATTAAATTAATTAGACCTAAATCTAATAATTTAATCCACCATAACTTCATCTTTACGATCCCATAAACTGAGTTTGATTTAATAACCAATTCCATAAATCAAACCACCTAATTGAAGAAACCACCATCTATTACACGTAACATCAACACCACAAAAGTCAACCCACATCCTTATCAATTAAAATCCGGTTCTGTATTTTAATTACGATCCTTGGTCAAGTCCGTTAAACTTCTCGGTTCAATAATGAAGAAAACACAACAACACCAGCATGAGACAAGGTGCAACCGATCGATTACCTTTCTCGACAATTACTCTCGACAGATCTGATCGGCGGCTTGAAATCGACACGGCCATTCAAGCTTCAGCGGTTAGGTCCTCATCGCTCAACAACGCAAGAACAACAACAAATCATAAGACAGGGTCAGTAACTTCTTGTGCAAGCTACATAAGAAAATAGGGTTTCCTTACCCTTAAATATATCTCCGATGGACCACGACTGCTCCGGTGACAACGCCTGACATCTCCGGTGACACACGGAGGCGGACTAACCAGCGGTGGTGACCGACGGTGGTGAAAGCTTACGTTCTTCTAACAACGCTTCTTCTCCACGAGACTCACGACAACAACAAGGCCTCTCGATAACTTTCTTCTTGGTAACAACATCACCAACAACAAGATCACGACTTCAGATCTCCAAGGATCAAATCAAGCTGCTAGTGTGTTTTTAGGGTTAGGTTTGCGTTTCTCTTTGACGGCAAAGTGGAGAAGGAGATACATATACACCACACGACATTCCTTTTGTCGTTTTAATCGTTTTGCTTCATTTGGGCCTTTTAATGGACTGATCTTAGAAACAGAATAAACTGGCCCAACTATAAAATCGGGATGTTACAAAAATGTTAACTATGAAACAAAAGGAAATAGCTAAAAATATCTTATGATAAGATTTTTATCAAACAAAAATGAAATGAGTATTTGGCATTACTGTATTTCATTAAACATGATGTGGGTTTTGAACCCAAAAGGATATGATCCGGCTCACCAAAATTAATCTCCAAATCATATGCACTAACTTTTTTTATAATACACATAACTGTACCTTTTCATATAGTTATTTAGTTAAATATTGTTTTCGTAAACGATCTTTTAAACATTTGCAATTACAGAAATTTTATATCTAGTCTTAATATATTTCAAATTATTGTAAATTTTGATTAAAAAACTCCCAAAGTGGTGTTTTCATTGTATGGTATATATATACCAAATAAGGTTGAACCAATAGCATTTGACTTAACGACTTGACATTCTAAAATATATTACTTCCTAGTGTCGTTTATCTCTCTCAATCTTTTTTTTTTCTCTCTCCCTCGCCCTACAATCACAAGATAGGGAAGCAAAAAGAAAGTGATCCATAAAAGAGTCGTCTGAATGAAGAACACGTCAGTTGTTCATCTGGTGATTCTGTGTCTCATTGTGTCATGTACCAATGGAGAAACCAAACCTGAAAGAAGCAACTCCGATGGATCCGAATCTTGGGGATACGTCGAAGTTAGACCAAGTAACGTTCTTTATATCTCTCACTCTTCTACCCAATTTTCAAGAAATTACTTGGTTTATAGTAAGATATGACTAAATGGGTTTTGTTTTTGACTCTTTTTTTTTTTTTTTAATTTTCTAAATCAAAACATAGAAGCACACATGTTTTGGTGGCATTATAAAAGTCCATATAGAGTTGAAGATCCTTCCAAACCATGGCCTATCATCCTCTGGCTCCAAGGTGGACCTGTAAGTTTATATTTGTAGGTGTATCTACTTTTTTATGTAACATGTTGTTCTCATCTCATTCGTCTTTTTATACATTAGGAATATATATTTTGTTTAGTGATCATAATGTTTCAATTATTTTGATTTTGATGAGAACAGGGAGCTTCAGGGGTTGGAATAGGAAATTTTCAGGAGGTTGGTCCATTAGACACATTTCTCAATCCCAGAAACTCAACTTGGTTGAAGAAAGCCGATCTCTTGTTTGTGGTACGTATTTATTTCCTTTTTTTCGTTTTTTATTTTCATTACCAACAATATTTTATTCTTCTTCTTTGATATAGAATAAAAGAAAACTGTAATTTTAAAAGAATATTATTAATTAGTGTTGCGTAATATCTAATTTGATCAGTCTTTAAGCTTACTCACATATGTTGAATTTAATCATTTTATTTTAATTGGAAAAAATAAAGGATAGTCCAGTTGGGGCAGGGTACAGTTTCGTGGAGGAGAATCAAAAGGAATTGTATGTGAAAAGTGATGAAGAAGCAGCAGAGGATTTGACCAAACTGTTGCAACAACTCTTCAACAAAAAACAGACATTAAACCAAAGCCCTCTCTTCATTGTTGCTGAATCTTATGGTGGCAAAATCGCGGTTAAGCTCGGTTTATCGGTTTTCGAATTGGTTAAATCTGGCAAGTTGAAGCTTCATCTAGGAGGTAAAGAGATATTTTTATTTATTTTTGTTTGAATAAAATGAAACTAATAATGTAAGATACATAATGTGTGAATAGGAGTGGTTTTGGGAGATAGTTGGATATCCCCTGAAGATTTTGTGGTGAGTTTGAGTTTCATCAATTTTGTTACTTGTCACTTGTTACTTGTTGTAGTAAATAATAGTAACTCAATTATATATTTGAGATTATAATGAAATTAACATGATATGATTAAACTAATGGTTACAGTTTTCATGGGGACCTCTTCTCAAGTATGTCTCTAGGCTTGATGACAATGGCTTGGATCTCTCAAATAGGTCTTTCTCATTACAAAGATCTTTTTTTATATTCTAAATTAGTACATAATAATTAGTTATCTCTCTAATCCATATATATATATATATATATCTATTACTATTGTTAGAACAGCTTAGCCGAAAAGATAAGAAAACAAATAAAGATTGGTGACTACGTCGGAGCCACGCTAACGTGGATGGATCTTGAATCCTTGATTAGCAACAAATCCAATTCCGTCGTAATTATTTCTCTTTTTTTTTTTTTGCATCCATTTTTTTGATAAAAAGTGAGATACTTTACACGTTGGTTTTGTTGTAGGATTTTTACAACTTTCTATTGGATTCTGGCATGGACCCTGTCTCGCTTACAACGAGTTTAGAAATGAAAAAACAAAATAGAATAAAAAAGTATTCGAGCTACTTAAATGGTTTGAGAAGTTTGAGTGACGTAAAAGAAGGAGAGGAAGGAGAGGAAGGAGACCTTAACACATTAATGAACGGCGTTATTAAGAAGAAGCTCAAGATCATTCCCAAAGACCTCATGTAAGTATAGTATAACTACTTCTCTTAATCGTTAATTTAATCATTTTTTTAGTTGTTAAGTGTGGTGTTATTTTGTCATATGTGTTTTACAAAATTAACAGATGGGGGAACAATTCAAATGACGTGTTTGCAGCGATGTATGCTGCTTTTATGAAACCCGTAATCGAAGACGTAATCATTCTTCTTCTATTATTGAATAAATTTATTTAAATCAGTTTCAATTATTTGAACGTTAGATATGATATTTTATATAATTAATTTGTGGCAGGTCGATGAGCTTCTTGCCAAGGGGATAAATGTGACCATCTATAATGGTCAAGTAAGACCATCATTATCTATATTGAGCTGATATGAAAAAATGAGAAATCATTTGCATTTGCAAAAAGAAACTGTTTATTATTAAAACAAATTGACATGTGGTTTATACTCACGCAGCTTGATGTTATCTGCTCAACAAGTGGAACTGAAGCATGGGTTCACAAGCTCAAGTAAGACCAATATTCCCAAAAAAAATACTTAATATCGGGTAAAAGTAAAACTAATCAATGCTAGGGAATAATGTTGTTGGTACTATTAACTTCTTTTTTAAAAAGTTGATGGTGATTTTGGTGATAATAATGATGGATGTGTGAAGGTGGGGAGGGCTAGAAGAATTCAAGAATATGGAAAGAAAGCCATTATACTGTGAAAGTGACAAAGCAACAAGAGGCTTTACCAAATCATACAAAAATCTCCATTTCTATTGGATTCTTGGTGCTGGTCATTTTGTAAGTACATACATTTCTCATTATTATCCTTTAGTAACTTCTCTCTTCTTTCATATTATGTCATAGAGATATTTCTTGCAAAACTTGATTTGGTCAGCCATCACAAAAAATATTAAAAATGTATATACAGTTAGTTCATATTTAATGAATAACGTGAGAGATACGTGATGCATCTATTAAACGAAAGCACAAGTAAAGTCTCTTTTGTAGTTTTGTCTTGTGTCCGTTTCATGCTTTCTCTCTGTCTTTTTTATTCTTTTTATATCAAAACGAATTGTCGACTCTGTCTCTTTAATGCTTTTAACAATGTCTGAAATCTTTTATAACCTTTTTTTTTTTCCTTTATCAAAATTTTATACTTCTGTCTTTTTTTCAGATATTCAATAGTGGTTCAAAAAATAGAACTTCCTTTTCTTTTCCACGCAACATTAATTATAATATGGTAAAATAATTTGGAAAAATAATATGTCGAATGTTTTTGTGGTAAAAAAAAAAAAAAAAAAAAAACAGGTACCAGTAGATGAGCCATGTGTTGCATTAAACATGGTTGGAGAGATAACCAAGTCACCACAACTTTGACCACTCTTTCTTCCACAACTTCCACATCACAACATGATGACGACGTCTTTCACATCTGATTGATTTTATAACTCAAAACGTTATAAGCTAATAAAAGAGTCAACAGTGAAACTACTACACATGCTTTGTTTTTTTCCTTACCTTTTTCATCTATCAAAAAAAGCTGATAAACATTTGATATATGTAACATCACTGCTTTTTTTATTCTTATAAAAAAAATCATTCATCCAATCGACAAAGGTAGAGAAAGTAAAAGAATCGGGTTTAATACAAATACTTAAGACATTAATTAAGTAATTAAAGGGAAGAAGAGTTGTGCGTTACAAATCTTCAAAAATGTACAACTTCAGGAGGATCTTTTACACGAAACCAATAGTAAACTACGAAGAAGGGGCCTATCCTCAAATTTACACCACTCGATACAAATGCAAAAGTAAGAACAGACAGGACAAGACCAGAAAGAAAGAAAAAGAAGTATTACTTGCTGTTGCTGAAGATTCCAAAAAGCTTCTAGACTGTTCTACGCAGAAGCTGATTCGATCTTCTCGATAACTTCCAGCCGCGTTTTCCTCTTCCAACCTTTCATGGTGGCTACTAAATTCACCAGTCCCACGACTTGCGCTTTTGTATATTCTTGTATATTTACAACCCATGTTTACACATTTTCATCAAACTACTCGAGAAGCAAAATTCATCGGTTTGTTTGATTTATGCAAGACCGAAGATTTGTTTATTTACCGGACGAGCCCTTGCCCAGTGAACATATTCCGTCTCTGGCAGATAGTATGCCTGAAAAGAGTGATGATTTTGGTTTAAGCTTGTAACAAATGTTTCTGTTTTTTGAGTCTGCATATACACATGAGTTTCTGTGTTGCTTACCTTGATAAATGTTTCGACTATTTGTAACTTCGGCTTCACATTTGTAGGCACAAAGTGCTGTAGCCCGTTTATTAGAACCTACAAGAAGATGGATAATTTGGATCAAAACCGACTCACGTGATTCAATATATCTGAATTGCAGCTGTGTTGTTTATGTGAATTTTCTATATTAGTATTAAAATGTCCTCCTGTCAATGTTGATTGAAACATCTATTATTCATGTATACAGTTCCTGATCTTGTGTAGAAGAGAACACTTGGAAAAAAAAGCAGGAACAGTACCTGAAAATCTAATAACATGAGAGCACGTCCTTCATTAGTACATCTTTTTATTCGTGATAAACCTTCAACAAGAATCTCCGCAAATATTTCAACTCCATATCCCAGTAGGCGGTTTTGGACCTACAAATATATGAAAAAGGTTTAAAATGGATACAGATTTCACTATAGTTTTATAAGAGAACATTCGCAATCTGATTTCTTAATCAAATTAAATTGCATGCTGTCCGTCAGTTGATTGATTATGCAGTAGAATTATGTTCAGTTTGATTGTCTCACACACACACACATACAAAACCAAAAAGCCTCAACAGGTGCAAACTACTAGTAGGGGGCTCAGGAAATCAGTCACCACTGATGTCCCAATCCAAAGATGCATGCATTGATATATTCTGGCAATATTGTTAACTTCTGGAATTGATGAGGTTAGAGAGCAATTTACCTCCGGTGAAATGCCTCCATGAGCAAGCCTTGTTTTGTAGTGTTTGAATTCCCCGAGCATTAAATCAACATACCTGTCCATTTAAAGAGTTTATTACATATGACATAGTAGCGATGCAATGAATGGTCCAGCACGCCAGTGCATTAAATTTCTAAATCAAAATTCGGCAGTTAAACAGGTAGCTTGCCAATTATAGTTTTGTACAAAACGAGAAATTTTTTTTCTAAAAAAACCAGTTTTGAAACTATGAACATTAAATACTTCATGATTCAGTTGAAAGGGAAAATAGTGTAAAAGATTGATGAAGTAACAAACCCATTATGCTCCATTCCAAGCTCCTTGACTTCCCATTTCGAATTAGCTATCCGGTCGACATATCTGTAAAATTAGTTGAAGCTGAATGAATATACATACCCCCACTGAGAACCAGTGTTCAACTTTAGCATACCAATGAATTCACAGTATATACATTCAATGTAACAGTTTTAAAACTCCTGAGGTCAATAAGAACAAGAACAGAAGGCGCAAGAGACAAAAAATGCAATTTATCTAATAACTTCTTTTGAAGCACAAGCTCAAAATAGATTGGCAATTTACCCATTAACATGCAGCAGTATCCTCGCAGTTGTCCTATGTATGTGCTCTGTCAGATCAGGTACGGAACCAACCTGATGAATCATTCCACTTAATGCAACTCCTTCAAATATATTTGCTACCACATATTGTATATAAATAGTTTTTCATTATATATATATATATATATATATATAGGAGAAATTAGTTTCGCAAAAGAATACAATGAAACTAATGATCAGGTCCTGCATAATCCATTATTTGATAAAGCCAAAAGCCTATTAGATGCTACAGAGGTCTTTGTATAATAAGTTTGTATGTTGTCAACAGCATAGCAAAGTAAGGCTCCAACCAGAGTTTCTCTTAATGTAAGGAATCAAAACTGAAAGAGATGCATACCAGTTGACCAAAAAAGTCTTCAACCAGAGAGCCATTTCTTGACATAAGCATTGATTGGAGATGAGCCTTTGATTTATGTAATATCCGAGCCACAAGAGAAACAGTGTCCACTGCAGCACATCTTTCCTGCAAGCGATAATAAAGAATCCTTTCATTACACAACCTTGAGATATAATGAAGAAGTGAGGCAGCTGCTCTTCTCTTCTCACACTTCATACATGAAGTACGCGAAAAAATAAATGAATAGGAATGGTTCAGGTTATACCTTGAGACTAAAAGATACGCCTGATAAGTGACCAGAAGTATTTAAGGGATTTGCTGGAGTCACGTCCGCAAGACTATGAACTGTGTTGGGAAAGGCAAGTGAAGAAGAAGGTGATGATGTAAGGTTAGGTTTTATCCATTGCTCACACTCTTGTGATATCCGGGATAAGCTGCTTTTCAAACGATCTGCATTTCAACATTTTGAAGTATATCTATGTTGAGCAAAATGGCTTTCCATATTGTAGCATCAGGGGGGTGGAAACTTTACAAAAGGAACGAATCAGTAACTCACGATTGAAAGAGTCAGCGACTCCTTTTCCACCTGAATTAGTATTTTCTTGACCAAATACTTGATATACAAAATAGAAAAAGACCCCAAACAATTGGCATATTCCCTATAAAATTTCAAACAGGAGTAAGAGAAGCTTTAAACTAGAAATCGAGGGAGAATAGTAAAGATATCTGCAGAATTCCAAGAGTTAGGATTGGTACCTTAAAGAATTCAACGTTAACAATTTCTAGTTTCTGCATAAGCCTCGCGTACTTATCCATTGATCTAAGACAACGAACACAGTAAATGCAATTCGATGTCATAAAAGTGACCTGGGGAAAATATGCGATAGAAAGGCTGACATTATAATTTCAAACATTTGCTAAGCGGCATATATTACCTTAGAAGACAAAGGGACGATCCTGTTTGAGCTGTCAAATCCTCATTAGTACAATGTGAAGATAAAGTCCTTGATTGACTACGTGTAAAACTTCGTCTTGGAAGCTGACTATCCTCATCAATAAAGTCAGCAAGAAGGTCTTCGTTTTCATCTTCGGAAACCGGACTACCTCCATTAACGCGTATTTTATCTCTTATCTTGGGATTCACAACATCATCGTGAATACTATCATTCCCTTCATCATCTCGAGAGATAGCTCCATTGGCTGAGGAGCAGTCTTGATCTTCTCTATAGTGAGTTAACTTTGCTGAGAAGGGGTTTCCACTTTTCAGCCAATAAGAAAATCCACTCCTGTTACCACTTGGATCAACCGAGTTATTTGACTTATTCGAGTGAGGGAATCTGGAAGAACCAGTGGCACTGCGGGAAGAAATAATTAGGGGAGCCCCATCCCCCACAAGACCAGCAAAATTAATAGTTTGCACAGTATCAGGAGACAATTTTGTCCATGTCTCCTTCTCCAGAACCATTTTAAGCGCCTGTTAGGGAGAAAAACCAAACAAAATTTACCTTCACGTTATTATGTAGGAGAGATGATGCATGAGAGTAACTAGGTATGTGGTATTAGCAATGTTAGCCCAATGGGCATGTGAAACTGAACTTACATGCATGCTTTGCCTATGAAACGCAGTGAAATAATTTTCACATACACCCTTTAGCTTCTCCCTAAAATCAACAACTTCAAATCCACAGAATGCTTCCCCAGCAAGGATAAAGATGCTCAGGTCTTCATAACTTTTTAGGAACTGATGTATACTTGTTGATGAAGCACCTGGGGAAGAGAGCAAAACTGAGACACGGCTCGTTGTAAGTTGCCAAAGATTTCTTCGTCCTCTCTGAAGAGTTTCTGAAACAAAAGCTGCACTTTCTTTTCGTAGATAGTACCATGGCGACTGGCCACATGATACTGCATCTCCAGAATCTCTAGGCTCATCTGTTGCACTATCAGACGCCTGCAGCACCTGCTGCACGGAACTGGATGTTCCACTTCCATCAGACTCTTCAGCAGAAATTGTACAAGAAGGTATACTTCCAGAACTCATGGCTGATGCGAGGCCCCCATCCTGTGGGTCGCATGAACTTCTAGTTACTGAATCAACCATTTGAGTTGTTTTAGAACTTGGTGAGATCAAACTTTCTACCTGTTCCAGTTCAGAAGCTTAGCCCTTATAAACCATTAGAGATAATTTAAACGAAGTGACGCGGACAACATACAGAAAATTATCTAAAGGAAGTCGACAATGTATAAGATAAACCATCAAAGAGAAAATATTGGACCTATTATTAAACAACTTGTTTTAGGAATGAAACAAAAAAGTATTGTACTGAAATCAAACAACTTATCAAAATTCTTGGACAATCAGTTACCAGACATGGAGCACATAGATACAAACAACACTTATTTGTTTGTTAACTAGGAAATAAAGTAATAAAGCATTCTTAGAGTTCTACACTACCAAACTAAACAAACACACAGAGAAACTATAAACAAATGCTAAGATTCCCACTAATTACAGCTTAAAAGATAAATGTTTTATATAATGAGTTTAGGTATAGTTCTGCTCAGATTATAGGTGAAAAGCCTGAACAGAGGTGTTTAAGACTATGATATCTAACAACAAATATTATAGCATTGAAATTCGAAACACGGGGTGTTTTAAGAACCCAATCAAGGTAATCAGAAGATGTTAAATACAAACTAAAGCAGGGAAAGGAACCTACCTTCATTTCTGGCGTGAAACTCATTATCTCATGGTATGAATATATTAACTGAAACAGCACAGCTAGTGTTCTCAAAAGACATTGCCTAAACTTGGATTCTGGTGTCTGAAGGCATAGGTCACTGTAGGTAAGTCTGAAATTAATTTAAGAAAAAAATCAGCAGGAATACTAGAATCCAAACAAAAAGGTGCCAGAGATAAATACTAGATACTGTAATAGGTACCAGAAATAACTCAGGTGCATAGAGCATACCTACTATATTGGGTAGCAGCACTGTTATCCTACAAAAACAACAAAGAATGGATCAAATATCTGATTGGTTTGATATGCTGACTTTAAAAACTCATTTCGTGGTTTGTAAGTATCATAAGTAAAAAAGAATTATCGCCTATGACAGTAATTGCATCTATGAGTATAAGATAAACCAGAACATGTAAAACAAACTGTAGCGGTCTTTACATTCTAAAAAAAAAAGGATGTCATCTATTAAAACACCACACTTGTTGACCATTCAATATATCTATCTGTATACCCTATATTTTCCATATTTTAAATTTCTATTTCGTGTATCTGCTAGGATCAAAAGTTACATCTACGAAATGATGATTAGCACAAAGGCAGTGCTCGTACCGAAACAAATCTACAGCTCAAGTTTTCCATTCTTATATGAGGCCGGAAAGTTTATTAGCAAGAGGTCGGCATGAAGTGCGCAACAAGGAAAAAGACTGCCATACACCAGAAAAAATGGGGAAAAACAGGATTGCACCATACACCAGCAAGCTCAATACATCCAACCATCCATCCAAGCATGCATGAATACATTCTACAGGAGCAACAATTGAATAATAAAATCACATACCTCCCCAACAATGGTCTTTAGCACTGAGTGGGTTTCTGAGATAACTTCTTGCATAAAGAAGCTTTGTATTTTTTCGGCAAGACCAGAGACATCACCGATCAGTGCATAAGCGTCAAGGACCTAAAAGTATGAGTACATAACAAGTTAAATACGCCACTGAACAAAATTTCCTGCCCGCTGACTGAACTGAAGGCCCACAATTCTATCCTTATAGTTTAAATATTTTAAGGAGAAAGCTATAGAGATTAACATGAGAATTAGTTGGCTTACTAACCATTACATAACTATCTTCTTTGAACTCCTGGCAAACGCCCAACAATAGTGAATCCAGCTTATGAAGAGTTCTTCCTAACCAAACCTTGAAAAGAGTATGAGAAGCTCAACCGACTGAAAATAGAATCATAAAGACAATTGTTGGTCATGAATAAGCCATAACTACCTCAACACCACGGGTCATCTCTTGGGCTGCTGAGAATTCAGATAGACTGTCAAGAAGCTGCAAATACTCCGATAGAACTTGAAACGCCTGCATAAGAAGGAATATATTTCCCATCTCTTTTTAGTTTCATATCATAAAATTACTATAATCCATATAAGAAAACCATGGTAGTATACAACAGAGACGGAGGTAAACTACCAACCTTGCAATAGTTTCCTTCTTCAACAAGGTCTTCAAGAGTTGACCGCATTACTCTTGCATGGCGGAGATCGGTTAGAATAGGAAGCATATCCTGCGAGTAGAGTAACTTAAACATTCTTAACAGTATGTTTGAATATTAACATAAACACTTAAGCCCTTGCTGATTAGCCGAGATTACACAATAGATTGTATGATTGTATCTAAGAAAGTACTTGCATATACAAATCCTTAAGAGATTAAAACAGACCAGATACTTGGTCACTTTCTAATAGGTGATAATATAGAGTAATTTTCTACACAACCTCCGTGCATTTTGATGGAAGGAAACTATATAACACATGAAAACAAAATTTCAAGAAAATAGATTAAAGAAACGACAATGGAGCCTAGATGTCTGAAATAAATAGAGAATCCTACCAGAAGAGCTTGTTTCTTTTTGGAATGATTGTGTACAATAAGATCTCTGGAGGCCTCATTCATAGAAGAAGTCAAATTTCGTCTTCCATTCTGGCAAGAAACACACAAAAACAGTCACAACCAAGTTCAAACCAGTTACAGATAAAATAGAAAATGAATCCACTGAATTGTTTATGTAAAGCTTAGAATATGGAACCGATACCTTGCAGATGACATTTGCAATCTTCAAATCTTTTTCAAGTTCTCTAACCAAATTCATCCCCTTCACTGGCCAAAAGCAAATATTAATATTCACAAAACCAAACGCATTATGGTCTTCTCAACCGACATCGTGTTTTCGTAAAGAGGAAAAAACGACAAGTCTTTTCAATTCAAGGTACTTACCCATTACTTCATGATGCTCCATAACATGGTGAGACAGATCTTCAGCCACTCTATCCAGCTGTACCAACCTCAAGGTGGCCTACACAGTTAAGAAAAAAAACCATATAAACTCCTTAACTAAAAACGTTCATCAACATTCTTAATCTTTCAGGAATCAGGATAAGACCAATATTCAATTCCTTGAGAGGAGTTAGTTACCTGCTTCTCAAAATAAGCCAACTCACTTTGATCATCCGGTACATTCTCCAAAATATGCATTACCGAATCAAAATCCTACACGAAAACAACAAAAACTATAATGTCACCACCATCTCCCAATATCACAAACACCAAACTAAAGCAGACACACACACACCTCTTCATAAAACCCTTGTTCAAGCTCTTCAACTTGTTGAGGAAGAGGTCTATTCCCATAAATTGAACTAAGCTCAGTAGCAGTAGAAGATATACTCAACCCCTGATCAGAAGGAAGTCCAGCCAAAGCACGAGCAACCGCCGCAGCAGCTGCAGCACGTGCAGGAATCTACAAAAAAATTGGATTTTTTATAACTTCAAATCTCCAAATTCTCTAAAAACTCCATTGGAACAAAGTTGAGAGAATTGAGTATAAATTACCTCAGGACGATCGGAGAAGGAAGGAGGAGAAGGTAAGAGACCAAGCGAAGTAGCGGATTTAACAGAGCTGAGGAACTTTTCACCAACCTTGGACAAATCCATCCCACCACTGCCGCCTTGGGATAATAAGAAAGGGAGTAAGAAGAAAACCCTAGAGCTCTCGAATCCAGCACCAGAACCAAGTTCGTTTAGATCTCCGCCATTGAAGAGGAATGGATTACTCAAAACTGTGCCGAATGGGAAGAGATTAGGCTGCATCTCTCAATCTCAAATCTCATCTTTTTTATAGCACTAGTAAGATCAATGATTGATCCATCAAAACAATTTCCTAAATCCAATACTGAGAGAGAGCGAGAGAGACAGAGAGAGAGAGAGGAGTGAATCGATTTCAAGATCGGAATGTGTTTTTACTTTCTTTTTTGTTGTTCTCCGGCGAGTCACACAAATCGGATCGTTCAAGTAATCGTGAAGAGAGAGATCTAGAAGGAGACTTTTTTTATTTTTGGTTCGACAGTGGTGTGGTGTGGTCTCTCTCTTTGGTTTTGGTTTGTTTTGTTTTTACCCAACCATAAAAAATGATTAACGACACTTTTTTTTGTTTTTTTTTTACACTCTTCTTCCAAATTTTCTCTAATAATAATGGTAAATGACAAATATGATAATGTTTTCTATTAGTGTTTACTCTATTAAAATTATGGGATTACAAAATAATTTCACTTATAAAATCCTCTGTCAAAACTACAAAAAACAAAAAAAAAACAATTTTATTATAATCTTGAGCAGAACCAAAAATCGAAATTAACCAATTCAACCAAATTTTTTTTTTAAAAAGATTTAATTAAAGCCGGCAAAATTAAGGCAGAACCGAGATTTGTTATAACCGAAAAATATTTTTTGTTTGGTTAGTTTGGTCCGTTCGGGAAATCCAACATGTCACAGAAGACGCAGCATGAAATTAGGGTTTGATTTGTGGCTGCGCTGCGGATGAGAGAGCATATTGTTTGAAAAGGAGCTTTTCAACCTACGGATGAGAGTCGGTTAGCCTTTTACATTGAGAGTCCTTTGAAAAGGAGCATATTGTTTGAAAAGGAGCATGCTCTGATGACTAGTTCCTTTACTACGTTGTTAGGCCAGGTGTAACACTTAGTGTATTCTTAGGCTTATTTAAATTGGAAAAAATAAAAAAGTGGGCTTAGATCAGTTTAATTGATCTTATTGTAAAACTGTTTTTTGGGTTATTCTACTGTGACGGGCGTAATATGATTGGAAACAATTTTTTTGCAACCGCGAGATCGTTTCATTTTCATTACCTCATCTCCTCTGTCTCCTCAGCGTCTTCGTCTTCTCCGTCGCTGATCGATCTAATCAGCGGTGGTTATGGCTTCTAACGATCCAAAAAACAGCGGCGGTTTCTTCGCCTCTATTGCTTCATCCATCACCAGTTTTGGATCGGTCATGTCCAAATCAGTTAACGGGTAACGAATTCAAATCCTCAAATACAATTTCTCGTTTTCGGATCCTCAGTTCTTCAGCTGGGCTGGATTCACATACTTATTATGCTGGAAACTATTGTGTCGTTTTGGTATTGGGATGTTATAATCATTTAATTGTTGAGCTATAATTGGGGAATTTTGTGTGTGTCTGTGTGTGTGGTTATAAAGAAATCAACTATGTTTGCTTTTTGTTTAGTTTGATGGGATATGAAGGGCTTGAAGTAATTAATTCAGAGGGAAGTACTGCGGATGCAGAGGAGGAAGCAACAAGAGGAAGGTGGAAGCAAGAGTTATGTTTTACTAAAGAGTTAGAAAAAGAAAAAAACTGATTCTTGGATTGCTCACGAACGTGATATGGATATTGGAAGATGATGCAGAAGTACATAGGTTCTGATGTTACATCTATGGTGACTCTTCATGTCATCATTTTTGAACCCATGACAATGCTTCAGAAGATGGCTGAGGTTTGTGTTCTTAGATTTTGATTATAATGAAAGAACCTCTTTATCTTTTGGTTTCTATTGATTATGTTTTTCTTGTATCTAACAGTTGATGGAATACTCGCATCTGCTTGACATGGCTGACAAATCCGAAGACCCTTACATGTGTATGGTATATGCATGTAAGCAAGCTTATTATACCCATTCTTCCTCTCCTTTCTTGTGTTCAAACTCTTCGTATCTCTGTTCTTGTAGTTGTTTTTCATGGTCCGGCTAACTTCCAACTGATCTTTTAACAGATTTTTATGTTACCTATTTTTATGTTGTTATGAAAGAAGTTACCTATTTTTATGTTGTTACGAAAGAAGTCTCAGAAATCAGATTTCACCATATACACTACAGGGCTAGCTCCATATTAACAGAAAAAATAGTAGTGTGCACCTTTGCAGCTTTCATGATTCTCAAGTCCTCGAAATAAAGATTCGGCTGCAGCCAAGAGAACCCTTACCATTAAACTATACACAAACTTACTGTGCAGTACAAAAACATAGAAGAAAGGTTGAGGCTTGTTTCTTTACCGGATTCAATATTTCCCTTCACAAGCTCAGCGAGGCCTTTGATCGCTTTAGCTGCAGCAACCACATCTTGAAGATTTTCATGGCCACTCTCTTTTACCAATTCCAGAAATTCGTCAGCAACATCCAATGATCAAATCTCTTATACAAGTTCCTATATCTAGACACACACAAACATAGTAGCACTGTTCATATTTGGTATTGTATTTTGAAATTTATATAAGTATGTTCTTTTGAAATTTATTTTGAAATTTATTTTGAAATTTTTGAAAAATTTTGAAACAAATTTTGAAATTTTGAAATTTTTAACAAAAGATCTTAACTACTGATCTTACATTATTTAACTATATTTTTTTTCTAAAAACACCATAATTAGTTCTCCCATTTTTTTTACCTATGATCTTAACAACTGATCTAACATTATTTTCACTATATATTTAATCTAAGAACACAAAAAAAAGTTCTCTCATTAATGATGCCCTTAGATAAAAAACATGACTTGAATTCTCAGTTTCATCAAAATTATGAGAAGTCAACTATTAAAGTAAAGAAAGAAGAGTAAAAAACAGTGGCAGGGTAAGTTAAATTCTCAAAGATAAGGGTAAAAAAACTAAAGGCAAAATACCATTTATGTGAAAACTTCTGAGCCAGATCATTTATCCAAAAATCCATAATTAACGCTTTGTTTTTCACAAACGACAAACTAGTCATCAGACCATCATCGTCAACAGCAAAACCCATAAATATAATCCTAAGAGAAAAAGTCGGCTGAGTCCTTCAGAATATTTCAAGCCAAACCCAAAAGGAGATAAAAAAAACCCGAGAGCAGAATATAGTTTTTTCAAACGGCAATTAAAGCTGGCCAAAGAGAGAAGTATCATCACTTCATCAGCAATAAAACATCACTTCCTTGACGTTGTCTTTTACTGCTGGGAGCTGCGAAGCGACTGGACCTCCACTAGTTGTGTTCCTCGACCTGCTCGAGCCTCCATCTGAGAACTCACTCTCCATGTAATAGCGAGCTCGGAAAGCAGCCAAGTGTGCGTAGTAAGCTGGTGGCACAATTGACACTGCTTTCGTGCACCTTGCATACCTGCATAATTTTTTTTTTTTTTTAGCGAGATAAGATCAGACAGTTAAAGATGTCAGAAAGAAAATGTACAATGTTGTTGTTCCTTACGTGTAGCAAAGGTTGTTGGTTAGCGTTTGCAAGGCATCAGCTGAGAAACTGTTCTCGTCGTGAAGCACATGGTAATGTGCTGGCCTGCTTGTTCCCTATTACCATTCATACATTCGAAGAAACTTAATAATATAATTATGCAGAGACAATGATCTCATTAATTTGGGTCTAGATTCTTGGAAGCAATCAATACCTGTATACCAGCGTGGCTGTTCAAATAGAAGTCGAACTCATTTGGATGACAGATTTGAGTGTCAACCACAGTACCTAAGAAGAAATGAAAATATATTAAAGATTCGATCATCAAAAGAATTAAGATGATCGAGAAGAGGAGATTGTGGAAACCTGGAAGAATATTGCCACTCTTATCAGTCATATCACGATTCCCGTGTTGAGCAGGGAACAACCGAGTGTGATGTCGTTTCTGGACTATCACAAAAGTGACACGAGGGGCATAATTCTCCTGGAGAGAGTTACAAGCCTTGCGTATAGCAGTCATCTCATGGAGCAGAACCTGGTTAAATTGCCCTTCGCTTACTCCATCACTGCATAAAGAGAAACCAATTAGAAAAACCTGGTCAATTGCTCATAGACAGATCTTTACATTCAAGTAAAGCCAAACATGATCATGAGCAGATTATTATTACATTTCAAGGAAAATCACTTACCGGTAGAATATGATCCTATGAGGTATATGTCCCGTAGCTTTCCTGAATGCTATGAAGTGTTCCCTGAAATCACAAGTACTGCCCCTTTTAATTGATCTTGTCAAAAACAATAGAAAATGGAATATAAAGTTGTAGATATTTTGTTCATACCTTATTAAACCAGAGTGGACTAACCCTCGCTCGGGATCTTGTACCAGCTTATACAGGTCCTGAATGATTTCTTCCCTATGAGCCTGAGCAGAAACCAATCCTCGGTATTTTGTTATTTCAGGCCAGTCCATAGAGGCCACAACCTGTAGTTTACAGAAGAGAATTACCTTTTCTGATGAATCAGTAATAAAATCAGATACACGTAATATTAATCAAGATAATACATACAGCGGCAATAGATGGACTCGAGTCTTCTCCAGGTTGCGGGTGAGTAACATCAGCACCCATGATTATGGTTGGGCGATCAGTAATAAGAGGTATGTTTCTTCTGATAGCATCATTAAGAACAGTGTTCCTTCCCCCAGTCTGTAATACAAAATAACCGTTTTACACCATCATATAAGTACAATTGAATGATTAAAACATTAAACAATAAGAAGCATAGATGACTAGACCTTGACATTGATCTTCAATGCGACATTTTCCATGTACTGCTTATTGAGTTTAGAAACTTGTCTTGGTTGACAACACTGAGAGACGATCCCCAATTCTGTTTCACAGATCCTTTTGATTTTTCCTGCAGACAGAAAAAGAACTTCATGAACAGATTGTCGAAATAAATTTACACCAAATATAACCAATCATTTTTACAGACTTACCATACGATCCAGTCACATCAGGTAATATGACAATCAATAGTTGGAGATCAGGTGCCCTTTTGTGGATATCATAGAGAGCTTCCTCAATTCTTTGAGGCGGATAAGAGATGAGCGGAATAATAGGCTGTGAATTAAATTGCTGGTATACATAATATAAAATAGTTAGTAACTTTTCGGGTGTGACATTGTGACAAGAACCCAACAGCATGAGATAAGTCAGACCATTCCTTTGCTGACGCACATCCCAGTCAGCTGTTTGCAGAACTCTGGCGGTAAACCTTGCTCAATCCGTGTCGCAAAAGTTACACAAGTCCAAGACGTAACTTTTGCTCCATTAACCATTTTCTGTAGCACACATATCACAGCCAATGGGAGGTATGAGATGCAAATTTTTTAAAAACACACATTAAACCACAATAGAAGCATTAAGTACAATCTTCATCACCAACTTTTTCTTCCACATCCAAATCCAAAGCAGAGAAATATAATATTTATCAAAAGAGAAAAATAGAAGTATATTCCATATCTAGCTTCAAGTGCCTACAGAAAGCATTAATGATAGTCAATTACAGTATTACCTTGTCAATCATGTTCCACTGTCCTAGGCGTGGATTTACCATTTTCTCTTTACCACTCTCATGGTACTTCAACTGTAAACAGAAACAACATCGTGATGAGCAACATTGAAAAGAAAATGCAATGTAATAACAAAAGTGCAGTTGAGAAAATCACCAATGGCGGAGGAAGTACACGAGCTTCAATCGAGGCCAGTTGGGAAGTCACTGACATCCCAAACTCCTTGCTCACATCATCATCGTTATAATTATTTTCCACAACCAACTAATAACAGAAAAAAAGAAAACGTGATGTTAAACAGACGTGCAAGATTAAAGACGATCGAAGAATTATTGAAACAGTGATGCAAAGAGGATAAAACCTACCTTTTTGATTGATTTCTCTCTATCTTCAGGTCGTTGGCAGGTAGCTCTTAGCAACGCCGTCACTTGCTTCGCATTGAGCCTTTTGGTGTATCTTTGCTCTTTAGAAATTTTACATAGCTGCAAAAACCAGAAACAACCAGATATTTAAGGATACATAATGCATCCAAGAAAACGATGGAGATAAAAGAGTAGATGATTAAACTGAAATCATACTTCCATGGGTATGTAGACAGGTCTTGCGTCACTCCCAGTTTGGATAGCAGGTAGAGACGGGTATCTCACCCTATAATTATATTTTTCAGAAAAATATTGTATAACCGTCTTCTCTGATTTGTCCTCTAAGGTGAACCTGAAATTATAAGAACAAAAGAAACATCAGCTACTTTATAACCAAAGATCAAACACCTCTTTCAAGAAAAAGCACCGAACAAAGTTCAATGATTCTGCACTTGGTCAAGGCTGAATGAAGAAAGCATCTTCACCTTAGCTGACTGATGGGACATCTGGAAATCCCACTAATCTTGGCACTTTTTTCGTTTTTCCAATGTACCAACGTAACTTTTAGTGTCCTCAAAACTTTCTTCACCTAGATACCAACATAAGATTTTCAAGATACAAAGTATAAAAGGCATCCCTTTCAATAATTTTAACAATTTAAATGTGGAGTATAGTCAGAGATGTACCTTAAGCCGATCTGAATCCCTAAGTGGTCTGCTTAAGTCCCTTATATTCAGAAACTTGCTAATAAAGTCTGTGACAAGAATCGGTTCATAGAATGATCTTGCTGAAACGTCTGCATCATAAGAAAATAACATAGCTATAATGCATCAAAATCAAAAACAAGTAGAATACTGAAATCTCAACCAAAAAAAAGAAGAGATTTAATTAACAGCATCAACCCAGGAAAACATTTAACATGTTCTTACCAATGTTAAGCGACAAGCCCATCTGAGTTAGCCTTAAACTTTGGAAATAACCTCTGTAGTACTCAATACCATCTCCAAGCTCCCCCTTACCAAAACCAGTGCTGAAAAAAGACCTCCCAACAGAGACATAACTGCACAGAAGTAATACAGGGAATCGTAAGTTTATGCATAGCTTTTGTTAATACGGAAGTTTAAGCAAATTCCAAATTTCCTACTTTTGAGAGGGCGTATCCCTGAGAGCAACATCAAGAACTTGGAGAACATCATAGGGAGCATCTCTTTGCTTCTGACGCAGAAACTGTTGCAACTGATAAAGATCAGGAGTTGACGCCTTCTTTATAGCAACTTTAAACTGTCTGTCCTTCCTGCCAGAAAGAATCACAATGCCAAACAATAAAATGTAAATACAAGTGCAACGAGCATTTCTGAACAACACAAACAAACCAATCTACGAAGAGTTTAAAAAGGCATTACCCAAAAGAACCATCAGCTCTTTTTTCCGTCAGATTCACAACAAACTCTTTCGATTCAAAAGGTAAAGCACCAGCAGTATAGATGCTTTTCCTTCCATCATACGCAGGAATCTTCCCTGCCAAGTGAGAATCTTTATATGTTTTAGCCAACTCTTTCATCACGTTCCTGTTCACTGTCTTTGATATCACCTCAGGAGTGATCGAAACCTGTAACCCAAAAAAAAAACAAAAAACAAAGTTTTAGCCGTACATCTCCATTCATGAAACAACAACGCTATATGACAAAAAAAAACAAGTCATAAACACAGACACTGAAAAAAACAGATTCAACATGTCAAAAAATGTCTACGAACTTGTTGAAAAACATACGAAAATACATCAGATCAACATAAAAGAACAAACAACAGTAGCTTCCTCAAATAAGAAAAAAAAAACCCCAACGATAAACACAAACGACAAAATCAAGTCTTTAACGCCGATTCTAGTGAATAATAACGCTAGATGAACACAAACGACAAAATCAAAGTCGTAAGACGTACAAGGTTCACAAAAAACAACAAAAATTCCTAAACTTCGTGAAAGAGACGAAAATATTGAAATCGAAAGAGAGAGACTTACATCGTAGTGATAGAGATCACGATCGGCAACTTGAACAAGGAAATGATTCGCACGAACAGTGATTCTCCTCCCCACAATACCACGCCCTGGCCGTAACTGATGCGTCACCGCCTTCGACGACGCAGGTGAAAGCGTAGCCTCCGGTTTCGTCTCAGTCGGAGTAATCTGAAGCTTCAACAACGCCGCAGCAGCGTCAGAAACCTCCGTAGTAGTAACCTTGCTTCCCTCTTTAGACGAAGAAGAAGCAACAGACACCGTCGCCTTAGAAGAAGACGCAACTTGACTCGCCGTCGGATCTCCGGTTCCGACGCTACCGCGACCTCTCCCGGCAGAAACAGGAACTTGCGTCGCCGTCAGATCTCCGGCTCCGACGTTACCACGACCTCTCCCGCGAGAAACAGGAACACCACGGCCACCGTGACCAGAAGACGGAAAAGGAACACCACGGCCACCGTGAGGAGAAGACTGGTCAGACGGAAAAGGAACACCACGGCCACCGTGAGGAGAAGACTGGTTAGACGGAAAAGGAACACCACGGCCACCGTGAGGAGAAGACTGGTTAGACGGAAAAGGAACACCACGGCCACCGTGAGCAGAAGACTGGTCAGGCCTCCGTCCTCCTCTGCCGCCACGACCAGCGCCGCCGTGACCGCCACGATTCGACATTGTGATTGTGAAAGCAGAAGAAACCTTCCCGAAGAAGAAATAAAAATCTTTTCAGAAATGGAGAGAGAGAGAGAGAAAAATGGTTTACTGTGTCTGTGTGTAGAGAGTGGGACGACGTCCCGTATTTATAAAAAAAAACTGCAAGTTAAAAAGGAACCAAGATTACTATTTTACCCTTATAGTTTTTGCCCCCTCGTTTCTGACGATTTTACCCTTGCCGCTTTGCCTTCTCTTTTTTTAACCGTGCAGAAATTTGTAATTGACTGTTTTGGCCTCGTAGCTTCGTGACCATGATCGTCGTAATTTCCTCTGTGCTTTTTTTACCTGTATTTAACTTTTTATTATAAAAAAAAAAATTAATAAAGTCTGTGTTCTTTTTTCATGAATTGGAGTCTGCATATGCTTTATGCCGAAGCAGAAGCAGACCCAGAACCAGAGTAGAGACAAAATAACAGATTTTACCACTATTGGGACTATGTTATTTACTATTCCAGCTTTTTCTATTTTGTATTTACTTGAAAACTTAGAATTCGTGATCCTTTTTAATATAGAAGACCAGAAAAACGAAAGAAACATTTAACGATTTGTATTTTTTAGAAGTCAAAAGAAGATTTGTATTAGTGAATATTGAATAGTAATAAAGAAGATTTGTATTACTTAAATATTGAATAATAAAGACTAAAGATAACTATCATCTCAGCTAATTATGATTGATGATTTGATATATATATATATATATATATATCATATATATATATATCATATATATATATATATATCTGACACATTCATAATTCCCTCTTTAACTACACACCCCCATCACATCAGTTTCTTAAGGCAGGCAGGGTTCATTGGTTACGAGGTCTTCTTTTTGTCTTTTTACCGATGTTAATTAAAAATGCTAGTAAAAGTTTTGGGATTAATGTTTTGGTTGTTCTTATCTTTTTCATTAATTTATACAACCCATGTCGTACGAATAAGCTTTTTTCCTTTATTTGTTTTTTCTTTATTAGAGAGTTTGAATTTTGAATTATTATTATTTTTTCAGAAATTATTATTATTACTGTATTATCTTTATGGATTTTTAGTATATTTGCACTGTGAGACTGCTTTATATTAACGCTAATGAATATGAAAATAAACTATTTTCTTTTATAGTGAACAACAATCTTTGAATGTTTGTAATTATCTAATATTCATTTTTTTGGGTATTATAAGTAATTTTGTATATAAAGCATGCTAATCCTTATTTATATTTGTCACTATTCTAAATTCTTATGTTATAAATGGATTTTTAGTTAGTGGAGTTTGACTAACGACTACAATATAATGTTCCTTCTTTTACCGTGTTTAAAATGGTAATGAAACAAAATTCAAAGATTATTGCGATTGATGTTAATAGTAAGTAAGACTAATTTTGTTTTTTTTTTTAAATTATGAAAACATCTTATTCGGAAACAAATAAGGAAAGCAAAAAAAAATCATCTACAAGCTCTTCATATGAAATTTACATAAAATTTTTAAAATATATATTTACATAGCCCATTTTAAATATATATTTTTTAAAATGTTAATTTAAAATTTGAATAAGAGAATATTAAAAACATATTTTAATATATTGTTGATTATTTGGATTCAAGTCAAATATTTTTTAAGTAGAATACTTTGGCTTCAAAATTAAAATATTTTAAGTGATAATTATTTAAAAATAATATTTCAAACTCTCATATATCTAGCATGATAACGCTTAATTTTTTAGAGCAGTTTCAACTTTTTCATTACACGTGTGAAAGATATGAATACATTCTTGATTAACGTTGAGACTTAGCGTTTTCACTGTAACGTCTCTACAAACCCTTTGCCAATCTAGTCTATAGGAACACAAGTTATTCACGTATCATTTTGTAAAGAAATCATCTATGAAAAAACTTTTTTGGAGTGGTTTTTGTTGATTTTACCACCTTTTGAATAGTTTATGGATTTTACCATTTTGTTTGTAAGTTATATTAATATGATTTAACATGCTTTTTATTCGTTATATTTAAGTTTAGTCGGTTTTATTTGTTCTTAGAATTTAGTATTTGATATGAATTACATATTGTATTAAAAACAATGGAAAATACATATTCTTTTTTTTTTTAAGTGGCAAAATCCACAAATTATTCAAAAAATGGTATATCCAAAAGTTGTAGATAACTAAACGTCTTCATGGGTATGTAAAATGAGTAAATCGCATATGAAAATGTTATCTTATGCAAAATTCCAATGTTACTTGGTCAAGTTTTCGTCTATGTCGAGAAGACCCTTTGTATGATTCCAAAATAGTTACTGCCATATGATTCCAAAACAGTTACTTTATTTATCATTTTTGGTACTGCTATATAATTCTTCTTTGATCATTTTATGCAGTTTTTATTTTATTTTATTCAAGCTAAATTGTATGAAAACGAAAATAGATACACATAAGCAAAACGTTATGGGAAGAAGAACAGGTTTTCTCTAATTTTAAAAAGTGTAAAATGTTTTGTATATACAAATATATAATAAACACCAAACATAAAAATTATTTTAAAAGAAGAAGTGTATCTAGTCAAGTGGTAAAAGTTGGCTATGAATCGGACTTGTCGATTCAATGATGACAAAAAACCATATTAAAATAAATATTTAAAACGAAAAAAATTTAAAACATAAATATTGAATAATTGAATTAAAACACTAATAATATTATAAATTTATATGTATAATAAATTTTTGTATTTATAAATTATTTACTTATTAAGTTTCCAAATTAGAAAAAGGTTTTTGTAGTGTTTTCATAACAAAAATGAAGTTTCCTTCATATTTTCAGACATAGATTTTTATATTGCTATGAGTTTATGGTTTTAAAATATTTCGAAAGTGGAAAACGAATCTCAAAAGGAGTTTTTCATCGAACATAGGTTCAAAGTATTAAATTGTGGGCTTTCAACTCAAAACTTATTGACAATAAGTGGAGAGACCCATATATCTTATATACTATCAGAATTTTTTGTCCAGCTTCAGGTATAGGATATTATATCCCTAATACCAAGTGTCTTTATTTTTATTTTTTGAATTGTTAACAAGCATAATTTATAATTGCGGGATAATGATTTTAAATGTAAATATTAATCTGATAAAGTTTTGCCACATTTTTCTATTATATAGTCACTTAAAAACCTTTAAGATTTGGGGTAAGATTTTTTCTGCCGACATATATATATGCTATATGGCAATTTATCTTGTAAAAAGAACTTTTAGTTAATGAAATAAACACATTCAAGTAATTAATTACTAGATTAACAATCATAATAATAATTAATAATCATATAAAATCATTAGTCGAAGAAATAATAAAACAGATCTTTTTGCTTGCTCACATCACATCCTCTCAAATCAAAACGAGAGATCACGTGGATTATACAGATAACGTGCGTACAAACCACGCGCCGATACCGAGAGTTAATAATATTTTCCAATTTCGACGAAAGCAATTTGCCTCTCCGTTGTTCACATGCGATGCATCTTCTTCTTCTCTGTTAAATATCCCACCGTCACCATTAGATCGCATTGTGTTATCTCCTCGAGAGAGAGAGAGAGAGAGAGAGAGAAAGCTTTACTGTAAACGAAGGGTTTGATTTTTTTATTTTTATTTTTCTGATCTGATCTTCGAGAGATAGAGAGAGTAATCATGGCGAGCGGAGCTAATAGAGTGGATCTAGATGGAAGACCGATAAAACCGATGACGATATGCATGATCGGAGCCGGAGGTTTCATCGGTTCACATCTCTGTGAGAAGCTGATGACGGAGACACCGCATAAGGTGCTTGCGCTCGATGTTTACAACGATAAGATCAAACACTTGCTTGAGCCTGATTCCGTTGAATGGAGTGGTCGGATCCAGTTTCATCGTATCAATATTAAGCATGATTCCAGGCTTGAAGGACTTATTAAGATGGCGGATCTGGTAAATAAATTTGCTTATGAAATTGTTTCTTCGTATCTATCTCTCTCTGTTCTTCGTTGTTTATTAGTTAAGTGTGATAATTTAACTGTTGAGGAAATTGATAGTGTGTAATCGTGATTTTTGTCTCAGATCTGATCTGTTATTCGGAATTTAGATATGTTGATCTGTGATTTTTTGTTTTCTTCAGTGTTGAGATTGGTGATTTTCTGATGTAATTCTGATATTTGTTTTTTTTTTGGTTCTGCAGACTATAAATCTTGCTGCGATCTGTACTCCAGCTGATTACAATACGCGTCCTCTTGATACTATCTACAGCAATTTCATTGATGCGCTCCCAGTGGTATGTGTTTCTTACTTAGCTGTTGTTCTAAAGAATTGATGGAAACAAGTTATGTGCCTCATTAATTATTAGTTGAAATTGATTGGTTGATGTGTTGGTTTGTGTAGGTTAAGTACTGCTCTGAGAACAACAAGCGTCTCATTCACTTTTCCACCTGTGAAGTATATGGAAAAACCATAGGAAGCTTTCTTCCGAAGGATCATCCCCTGCGTGACGTAATGCCTTTTTGCACCTTTCGCTTTTCAACATGTTTTTGTCTTTTTTTTTATTTTATTATTAATCTCACCAATGAATGTACTGAGGAACATGTTGAAACTAACAATTTTCTTTCTTTTTCCTCGCCATATGAGTTTAACTGTGAACTATCCAATGGAACTTTTTTTTAGTTCAGTTAAAAGTTTAGATAACTAGTCGTCTATCACACACTTGTAGAAGCTTAGAATAGCTAATATTATTCGTTTTAGGAATGTCTGGGATCTTAAATATGTAGAAAACATGGTTTCTAGAACTTCAATTGCCGTGGGTTGGCTTCATTGTTTGCTAATGTTGTTTGTTGTGCTTTCTACAGGATCCTTCTTTCTATGTTCTTAAAGAAGATATTTCCCCTTGCATATTTGGTTCAATTGAGAAGCAGAGGTGGTCATATGCGTGTGCAAAGCAACTGATTGAGAGACTCGTTTATGGTAGGCTTTCTTTTTTTTTCTTAGCTGACATGTGAGTGAATATAATGTGGTAAGAACCAAAAGGTTTACATCATTTGTTTCTTGTGACAGCTGAGGGTGCTGAGAATGGACTTGAGTTCACCATTGTAAGACCTTTTAACTGGATTGGACCTAGGATGGATTTCATCCCCGGCATTGATGGTCCTAGCGAAGGTGTCCCACGTGTCCTCGCCTGCTTTAGTAATGTAAGTATGCAAAGGCGAGTCTTTAATCCAATGTCATTCTGTATATTTGCCAACTTTTTATTAATGCATTCCTATTTATATTTCAGAATCTTCTACGCCGTGAGCCTCTCAAGCTTGTGGATGGTGGAGAATCACAGAGAACTTTCATCTACATCAAGGATGCTATCGAAGCCGTCCTTTTGATGATTGTACGTTCTATTGCTTATATCATTCTTTGTCGTTTTTGTTTACAAACTGTTAAACTTTAAAGGAGATCCAACCAAAAGAACCTGCACTGATATATTGTTTATGTGTTTCAGGAAAACCCAGAGAGGGCAAATGGGCATATCTTCAATGTTGGCAATCCAAACAACGAAGTTACAGTACGACAGCTAGCTGAAATGATGACTGAGGTGAGGAAGATTGGTTTCAAAACAACTGAAAGAGTTGCTGGATTTTTCTTTCTATCTTTCTCCGGTTCTCAAATATTAAAACGAATCATATTTCAGGTTTACGCGAAAGTGAGTGGAGAGGGAGCCATAGAGAGCCCAACAGTTGATGTTAGTTCCAAAGAGTTTTACGGGGAAGGTTATGACGACAGTGACAAGAGAATCCCAGACATGACCATCATTAACCGCCAACTCGGTAATTCCCACATCTCACATGATTGATGATAATATGCTTAAAGAGAGTAAAGATCATGGCTAATCTGATAGATTTTTTACTATGAAAAACAGGATGGGACCCGAAGACATCTCTGTGGGACTTGCTGGAGTCGACTTTAACATATCAGCACAGGACCTACGCTGAAGCTGTAAAGAAGGCAACATCCAAACCTGTGGCTTCGTAAAATTTCCAAGACCTCAATTGTCAGCAAAACTCGTTAAACACGCATCGTTTTGGCATTTTACTCTATTCGATTCTATTTTTTGTTTTTCATCCCAGAGAAAACCTTTTTTCTTGTTAAGAAAACAGTATAATCACGGTGGTTCATTCCAAGTATATGTTTTATATTTTTCCTTACAAGTTTTCCTCTTTTTGGTTTGGTTTGTTACTCTGTTTGCACAATGTCAATGTATGTTGCAGCTGCCAGAAAGCAAAAGGTTAATCGTTTGTAGTGAATGATATATAGACAGAAGTGTTTTCTTTTACAAGAATGTTTATGTATTTCTCTGTTCTACATAATAAGGAATGAAGATTTTCTTATCTGTCTGAGTAAAGTTTAAGTGAAAAGGATGAACATCGTTGAAGCTTAGCTTTTGAAGAACTACTTTTTGGTGATCTTTAAATCCGACGGTTATGAAAAGAAAAAAAGCTTTGGTGTTTAACGACCTTTTAAACAGATATTACATAAAGATAAAACTGTAAAAAGCAAATACAGAATCAATAGCGTCTGTAGTCCAACGGTTAGGATAATTGCCTTCCAAGCAATAGACCCGGGTTCGACTCCCGGCAGACGCAAAATTATGTTTTTCCTTTTGCATAATTTGCGTCTCTGTTTTCATTTCTTTGGTCGCAGAATTCTGCCTGATGTTCTTTTGATTTTTTCAAAAAATTTAAATTCAGTGATAAAACAAAATTCAGTGTTTAACAAACAAAGGTGGTTAATAAAGGATAACTTGAATTAGTTGTGACCAATTCATGAATAAATTTATAAGCTCATGAAAACTATATGCAATAATGTAATTCAATGAGGTTAAAAAAAATGTAATTTAATATTTCTCGATTGTATATTCTGAATGAGGTTAAAATTGATCTTCCGAGTTTCGAATCTTATCTCTCTCTCTATGGTAGAATTGTGAATATGTGTTTTTGTTATATGTAGACAACTTATGGGTATCGGCAATGGAAATTTTGACATGAGGAGAAGTCAATTTGAGATCAAGGATCAAGCTGATGCTACTATGGCCAATATTCGCTTCACCCGTCAGTAAATAACTATAATTAAGAATAACCATTAAAACCATCTAACACCGCAAAAGACAACATAACAACATATTAGAAAATAATCCAAAATTTTCAAAGAGCCCAAAAGCCTCACAAGTAACTCAACCATTAACCAATAGGGGTGATAACTATCAAAATTTTGTATCAAAAAGCATAAACTTGTATGAAAAAATGTGACTTTGGCAGAGTCTCTAGTTTTTGCAGGAAGAACCACATGGGAATGGGCACTTCTTCTTCCCTCCTGCATCAAAAAATGGTTGAAACTCATTAATCCAGTTTCATCTCTATCTCTCTTCACTTTGGATTTTTAGTTACCTGATGACTTGTTCTGAAACGCAGCTTTAGCCTTCTTTGATGCAACTGTGTTGTTCGTTGCTTTACCATTTGGAATCTTCTTACTCGGAGGCTCAACCTTTAAAGGTGATTCATCCTCTACGTCTTCTTCATCAGACTCATCCTCATCCTCATCAGAACCCATCTAAGCAAAGCAAACAAACAGGACAAAACCAATCAAGATTACTTTTTTAGACTGATTCATTGCTTGCTACACACAAGCAACTCCTTGAGCAAAATCTACCTCATCTGAGCCGGATTCATCATCTTCTTCGCCTGAGTCAGATTCATCCTCTTCAGGCTTGATCTCATTATTCATTTCATTTGGAGGCAAAGCACCTTTTTATAACAATGTCAAGGTTAAGATTTTATAAATAGAGTCACAACTAAACTCAAACTACCTCAAAACAGTAGGCTTTGTAAAGTGAGCTTACCACATTGTTGTTCCATGTATTCCTCTAACTCAGAATCTACACAAAATAAAAAAGACAAAAGATAAGCTTTCAAGCTTTGATAACAATTCAAATCAAAATATTAACTTAAGAATAAGAAACTCACCAGAATCAATCTCCTCATCCGTGAAGCATCAGAAAAAAAGAAAAGGCAGAGCAAAAGCCAAATCAAGGATATACAGACACAAGCTTTGTGAACATAATTTTGAATAAACCATTGAAGATACAAACTAAAGAAAGGACAAAGGATATTGTTCATCGTCATAAGGGGACTTGTAACCAATAAGAAACACACTGCTTTCAGAGCTGTGAGAAATCTCAAACTCTTGATCAAAGAAGATATCAAGAGAAATTTGAGGAAACTTCTTTGAGAGATTTCCGATAATAATCTTCTTCTTATCCTCACCATGCTTCACATAAATTGGAACATTCTCATCTCCTTTTAACTTATTCAAGTCACCAATGGTAACCTAAGAGAATGGTAACAACAACAACAACAACTGATAACATTTAACCATGTTCAGTTTCGTTTACAAAGCAGAGAGAGAGAAACTTGCAAGAATTACAAAAACTGATAACATACCTGAGAGACATGGAGTAAGTAACCATCTTCTGGTTCCACCATAAGAGGCATCCCTGGCTTAACCTCAATTCCTACAATTGAACCATTACTCATCAACTACCAATTCAAACAAAAAAACTCATAAAAGACAGAAGCTTTGAAAACCAAAACTCCCAAGAATACTAATATTTAGCAAACAATCTCATACAGTTTTGAACACAATGACAATGCTTATTGACTAAAATAGAGATATAAAAACCAGATTTTTAAGGCTCTTTCACAGAACAATGCTTATTGAATACAAAAATTGATTTTATCAATAGAAAGTTATAAAGGTATAAAATTTCAGAGAGGCAATACCCCAAAACTCCATAGCTAGAGAGTAGTGAAAGATGAAGATGTGTGTGGCTGCTTTGAGAAGATGAAATTTAGGGTTTTAGAGTTTGTTTGAAAAAAAAAAGAGAACAAAAGAGCGGCTTTATATATATGGATGCTCTCTTACTTACTCCTCCTTTAAACTTCCTTTTAGCCAGTAGGGTTTTACAACAATTTTAACCAAAAAAATTAAAATGGAAAGACTTACTCCTTTTGGGTAGCTAAGTTAATGGGCCTTTATTCATAGTGGGCCAAATTAGAATTGGCCTTATTTGATGATTTTTTTTTTGGTAGAAGAATCGGCCTTAGGGCTGGGCAAAATAACCGATAACCAAATAACCGACCGAAACCGAACCGAAAAAACCAAACCGAACCGAACCGAAATTCTTCAAATACCCGAATGGTTAGTAAAAATCTATATCCAAACTAACTGAAACCGAACCGAACCGAACCGACAATTAAATGGTTAACCGAAATATCCGAAAACCTAGAAGATATCAAATATTATATACTTAATATTATGCAAAACTATAAAATAAACTTAAAATATAAATTATTTCTAGATTCAAAACAATTAAATATTTTAAATAATCAATATATGTAAATGTTATTATTTTGAATTTACAAAGTTAAATACTATTTTGTAAAATTGAATCCATATTTTTCCCTTTTTTGTATTTTTGTTATTGTATATTTGGTTAATTTTGGTTATATTCGGTTAGTTTTGGTTATATTTGGTTTATTTGGTTAATGTTAATATAATTTATGTTAGTTATGGTTATTTATTTAAATAACCAAACCGAAACCGAACCGAAAGAAACCGAACCGAACCGAACCGAAATTTCAAAAATATCCAAATGGTTACTATATTACTATATCCAAAATAACCGAAACCGAATACAAC
>NC_025691.1:31055367-31076727 GCF_000633955.1 Camelina sativa | reverse complement strand
AAAAAACCAAACCGAACCGAACCGAAATTCTTCAAATACCCGAATGGTTAGTAAAAATCTATATCCAAACTAACTGAAACCGAACCGAACCGAACCGACAATTAAATGGTTAACCGAAATATCCGAAAACCTAGAAGATATCAAATATTATATACTTAATATTATGCAAAACTATAAAATAAACTTAAAATATAAATTATTTCTAGATTCAAAACAATTAAATATTTTAAATAATCAATATATGTAAATGTTATTATTTTGAATTTACAAAGTTAAATACTATTTTGTAAAATTGAATCCATATTTTTCCCTTTTTTGTATTTTTGTTATTGTATATTTGGTTAATTTTGGTTATATTCGGTTAGTTTTGGTTATATTTGGTTTATTTGGTTAATGTTAATATAATTTATGTTAGTTATGGTTATTTATTTAAATAACCAAACCGAAACCGAACCGAAAGAAACCGAACCGAACCGAACCGAAATTTCAAAAATATCCAAATGGTTACTATATTACTATATCCAAAATAACCGAAACCGAATACAACCGAACCGAAACCGAATGGTTAACCGAATGCCCAGGCCTAATCGGCCTTATTTGATGATGAGTTTTAGATATATGATTATATATATTTTTTAAGAAAATAATCTTTATTTTTTTATTACATAATCTTAAACTAGAAGGATATACAGTAAAACCTCTATAAATTAATAATGTTGGGACTAAGACATTTTATTAATTTATAGTGATATTAATTTATCTATAAATTAATAATTATTATTTAATAGTGTAAATTTATAATTATTAATTTATAGATATATTTTTAATTGTTTATTTTTTAAAAAATTATGAATTGGAACAACTATAGCAAAATAAGATTAAACTTTCGGATGTTATAAATTTTATGGTTTAGGAATTGAACTTGTAATATTTAGAAAGCACTATTTACAATAAATTACAAATATTATAGACAAATTGACTTATACACATGAGACACATAAATTCAAATCTATGAATAATAATATCAATTCTCCTATTTTAATAATCTGTCAAATTATCAAATTGTAAATGATGCATATCTAAAAATTAAAACTTTAAATTTTAATTATTTGTATGACATGTTATAAAATATTTTAGAGATATTATTATAGGTTGAAAATACAACATTACAATTGTTCTATAGAATTGAGCTTTAGGAGAAACATACACTATTATATCAGTATATATATATATATAAATTTACATAATTATTAATTTATGATATTATTGGGACCATATTTTATAAGGAGATTTCGAAAAAATTATTATCTTATTATCTTATCGAATATTGTTAATTTTTACACTGGCCCGACTTGGAAGCAGCAAAATTTATTAATTTATAGTGTTTATTAATTTATAGAGTATTAATTTATAGAGGTTTTACTGTATTTGTGAAATCTCAAAGAATCATAGAAATGATTCTGTCTTTATTTACATAATTTTCGCCAAACCTTTATTTAATTCTATATTTCATTTTGTAAATCAACCCTTTAAAAAAATTATCTTATTAAAAAGTAGGATTAAACCAATAAGCTAATAAAAAGAAGAAGAGCAACACGGCACTGAATTGGTTTCTTCGTTGGTCACAATTCACAAATGTCTGACTTTAGGGATAAGGTTGGCTAAAGTCAGTTATTACATAAACATGAAAGCAAACTTCTATTATTAGAGAGGTCTCAAACCAAAATATCTTACAAACAACAAACAGCTAATATAATAAGTTAACAGTCTTCTATTTAGATTGTAATTTACCCATCTTTTGTGGCTATGTCCATCCTTCTAATGTTATCTTATATAATAAAATTGTCAAAATGTATTTAGACCTTTCTTGAATCATCTTGGCATATAATTGAATTAAAAAAAAAAAGACATTATGTACCACTAATTTATGATGAATTATATATACAGATTACCAAATAAAAATATATATATTTCTTCCTAGAAAATAAATAAAAGTTGAAACAAATTTGGAAAAAAAAAAGCAATAATGATCCAAAATGTTTAAAACTTCTAGAAGCCAATAAATTTGAGCCAATGGAAACTAGTTTTAGCCACTTTCTCAGCTTCCTTCGAACAAGATTCCGACGACGACGAACCACCACCGCCGGCGTTATTTTTCCGGCCACACAAGAAAAAGTTTCTTGAACCAAGTGATATCAGTTTCTCCTCTCTTCCGATACTCTCAAGACTAAACTGAGAGTAATGAAGATCAAACCCCGACGGTTCAGATTCCGGTAAGAAAGGCCGGCGAGCTTCTTTAACATACTGACGAATCGCGGCGTCGATTAAGTCGCTCACGGTGGATTCCGGCGAGATGATAATCTGAACAGCTCCTAAACTCCCTTGAACCGTCACGTTTAGTAACAGTTTCGTCAGACGCGGCGGGAACGAAGCCGTATTATCAGGTCCGGTGATGCTTTGACCACCGGTTGAGAATAGCTCCGGTAACGTCTTCGGTCGCCGAAGCTCGCCCGGGTTCGATAACGGCGTTGTTCCTCTTCCGTGAAACGACATCGCTTTATCCGAGAGTTTTCTCCGGTGAGACTTCTCTGTTTCCGGCGTTGCTTTCCTGTTACCGTTCTTCATTGTTTTAACGATTGTTTTAAAGCTTACATAAGTTGAGGAGTGGCAAAAATGTAAATAGTGGAGGATGGTGTGGGTAAAAAGACTAATATAGGGGAACGTGAGAAAGATTAGTATTGAAGGAGACAAGTATTTATAGTGGGATTTGTGTAGATAATGAAAGGGAGTGTGAGGTGAAGGGAACCGGCTATTGGAGGTGAACCGGAGATCCAATTATTGTTTGTAAGTTGGGTATTGAGTCCAGAGGTTCAACCGGTGGCTTTTGAATTTATGAATGAGATTTAGTATTTGTGTTATCCATAGGTCGTTGTCTCGTAGAAACCAATTTGGACTAGACTTTACATTCATGCACATGGTTACTTTTATTTTTTACTATAAAATTAAGTAATTTTGAAATGTCCTCTGTTTTTTCATTAGAATTTAAGCATGTTCTAATACAATTTTTAAAATGAAATTGATTATTTATTTATTTGTTCCTTAAAAATCATATCTACTTTATAGAAATTAAAGTTACTATGTGCATGAATTTAATATATAAGATAACATAATATAATAGTTGAATTCATTAATAATTCTAGACTTTTTTGTTTTAGTTAAATAACAAAAATTTTTAATTAACTTTATAAAAGTATAAGATTTTAAATATTTTTTTTACAAATCACAAATTAATAACGTTAAACTTTAACAAAATTTAACAAAATTTTGATCTAATAACAACAAAATCTACATAACATTTAAACTCTTTAAAATTCTATTCAAATCTCAAACCAATAATTTTCCCTTAGTATTTATGTTATCGATAGGTAGTAGAAACCAATTTGGACTAGGTTTTACATTCATATGCACATGGTTACTTTTAATTTCTACTATAAAATTGAAATGATTTTGAAATATACTCTAATTTTTAATTAAAATTAAAGCATGTTATAATACATTTTAAAATTTAAATATTTGTTCCTTACAAATCATATCGACTTTATAGAAATTAAAGTAATCATGTGCATGAATTTAATATATAAAATATAAATAGATAAATTTAGAAAGAAAATAGAAATGTGATTCAAAAATGTGTAGACATTCGAATAACCGTCGGATTTGGATCGAAGATAATTCAATATAAGTTCATGTTTAAAATGATCTGATATAAAATTGGTGATTAAAATAACCATAATTGAAAATTTATGATTTTAATGACATTTTTCCTAATTATTTACAGCTTCAACTTGGTTAAGTCATAACTCATAAGTAAGTGGGACTTGTGTTGTAATAAAAACAATATACACGTGGCAGGAAGAGAAAGTATAGATGGGCCCAAACGCCGACATAACTGAAAGATGCCGGAGATGTGACCAATCTCATCCTCCCCACTCAACTTGCTTCGTGGATTAGTCCCCTCAATAATTGCATTGTAGTGACATCGCTTGGGACAATTCTCTTTAAATGATTAGTAAATCAAACGTTGAAGAATAATACATTAACAATTGCAACTAAACTTGACTTATCAGGGCATAACAAAGCAAAAAAGAAAAGGATTAGTTATTTATGTTGGACATAACATTACGTAAGTGAGTGAACCTCATGGGCTAAACCAACTTATATGTGAGGTTTAACGAAATAACTAATTTTAAACTAATAAAAATAGGAGTGGACCTAATTTTGGTGTGTTTTCTGGTATGTATGTAAACGAGTTTTTTTTATCAATCTGATGATGCTTCACCTTCACGTGGCCTAATTATATTATCTTATCTACTTGTTTTGTGCAATATAACCATACAAAATGCAAAGCCGTGACAGACCATTGTTTTCTATATTTTCTACTTGATAAGAAAATTATATGGATGAAACAAAAATTGAAACAAAATTTGATTGTTCTAAGATAATAATTAAGAAAGGATAGTCCGTGAACACATGATAATAAAGAAACGTGGCTATCTGCACAAATTTGATAGATAGCCTTCCACGATTCCACCCCAATTGCAATTTGCATATGAGTAATAATGATGCTATACTACAAGACAATGTCATATTTTATTTTATTTTTGTGCAGAAAAAATGTTTAATTTTTTTATTTGTTTGGCTGTTTGTTTGGGATGTTGCCTTCCCCGGATGATAGCAACTCGAGCATGATTTCCATTATTTCTTTGTTCTATGTAATAACTATTATCGAAATTCACACTAACGGGTGATGCTTTGTAAAAAGAAATGTTATAAAACGTTACATCTGAGGTAGCATAATACATGCACGAAGTAGAACTGAAGAGGTTGGGTTTTATTGATTTCGATCGATATCAAATATATACGAAAGTAAAAACCATAAACTATAAACCAAAATCTAAAATTCAAAAACCAAAAACTATAATCCAAAAACCACTAAAAAAAATTGCAAAACATTTATAAAATCGAAAAACTAAAATCTATAGTCTGAAAACCACTTAAAATCTCTTAAAGATTCATAGCCTAAATATTTATCCTTTATTTCGAATTTTTCCTTTTTTTTTTAGAAAATTAAATTTGATTTGGAATTTTTTTTTCCCACTCATTTACAACGATCTTCCTTTTGTTTACAATTATTTTAAAAAAGTCATTTGTTCTCTCGTTGGCTGGTTTAACTTTTTTTGTAAAAATAATAATTATTCAATATCTTTTTTTTTTTTTTTACAATTAATTTTACAATTAGTTTTTCCTTGCTGACATGTCAAAATTTTGTTGGTCACTCCTTTATAAGATATATAAAACCATTATTTAGGGTTTAGGGTATGCAAATACGTTGTTCCCCGCACTTTGCCTCCACCTTTCGTCGGCGCCGGCGCAACCAGACATGGCGGAAATGGTTTTATGTCGGTTAATGGATCCTGAAGGAATTACTTTAGGTGAACCTATCTATGTCCCTCTCCAAACAGGGCCTTTGCAGCTTACCCATCTAACCAATAACTTTCTCAACAATGTACGTAAGGGATAAAGGAGTGATTTTTCTGAGTTTTTTGAGTTACAGAGTAACCTCTGTTTATGGTTTACACATGGAATTTTCAGGAGGATAACTTGCCCTACGCTTTCTATGTATCAGACAAGGAACTTGTTGTGCCCCTAGGAACACATTTTGAGAGAGAACAAGGTTTTTTTTTTTGCGCGGTATGATGTAGCTAGTTCGTATCATATTATTGATGGGGAAATTGTGTGCATTCAGTGTCCGTGGAGAATGTATTGACGATAGTGTGTCGACAACAAGCTGTTTTCCGAACTCGCCCTGTTAACCGTGTTTCTGCGACCATTGCCGGTATATCAAAATGTTCCTTCCTCTCTGCCGTCTCAACTACCAGACTGACTAGTGGTAGTTTCATAGATTAGCTGACTGGTTTGTCTTAAAAAAATTATTTATTAGGTCATGAGGGCTCTGTTCTGTGTGTTTCATTTAGTCCGGACGGTAAGCAGTTAGCTAGTGGCTCAGGTGATACCACTGTCCGGCTGTGGGATCTCAACACTCAAACTCCATTGTTTACATGCAGAGGTACTAATCTCTTTTGCTCTCTAGGTTTTTTTTGTCTCTTATTTTCTGATATGCGTTTATTAATATTGTCAGGGCACAGGAACTGGGTTCTGGCCGTCGCATGGTCTCCAGATTGTAAGCACCTTGTTAGTGGTGGTTTAGATGGTGAAGTCTGTTGTTGGATACCGGAAACCGGACAGCTAAATGACAGCCCCCTTACAGTAACGTCTTTTTTTTTTCTTTTTTTTTTGGTTAACCTTTGTGAGTGATGATACTGATCGATAAACACTTGACTTCTCCCAGGGTCACAAGAAATGGATTACTAGTATCTCGTGGGAACCAGTTCACCTTAAATACCCATGCCGTCGGTTTGTAACTTGTAGCAAAGATGGGGATGCAAGGATATGGGACATTACACTTAGGAAAACCCTAACGTGTCTCAGTGGACATTCACGTGGTGTGACTTGTGTCAAATGGGGAGGAGAGGGAATTATATATACAGGGCATGTTTCTAAATTTTTCTAGACTTGTAATGCTTTGATCATCCTCTTTTATGTTGTAGTAGATCATGTCACTACTACTTGTATCACTTGTTGCTTGCTATTCAAATTATGATCTGTCTTGTGTTTGGCAGTTCTCAAGATTGTACAATAAAGATGTGGCAAGTTACTCCGGATGGGGATCTATGTTTGACATCAAAATTGGAGGTAAAAGCTCCATGTTCTGCATTCACCTGTCCCTTGTGAAGAGATTCTCCTTGTATATCTTTTGAGCAGCCTAATTTTGAACCTGCATATAGAATTCTGTTGTTACTTCAGGGGCATGGACATTGGGTGAACTCCCTTGCATTGAGCACAGACTATGTTCTCCGAACAGGAGCTTTTGACCACACTGGAAAACAATATTCTTCACCTGAAGAAGTTAGAAAGGTACTGAGAGATCCCTATCCCTCATTCCTTTACCTTTTTTTTGTTGTCCATTAATAACGTACCCTGTTTCTGATCTCTCGTTTGCTTGCTTTATTTAGGCTGCGCTTAAAAGATACGACCAAGCAAAAGGAAAGTCCGGTGAAAGATTAGTGTCAGGTTCTGATGACATGAAAATGATACTTTGGGAACAGTCTGTTAGCGACAAACCTAAAAAGCAGATGCACGGTCATCAGCAGGTTGTAAACCATGTGTGTTTCTCACCTGATGGCCAGTGGATTGCAAGTGCGTCTTTTGATAAATCTGTCAAGATATGGGATGGTATCACGGGGGAGTATATTACAACTTTGAGAGGCCATGTTCGTCGTGTTTATCAGATCAGGTTTGGTAGATTCCTTGAGAACATATTGGTTCCCCTTTCCATGTTTACCACTAATTATTAATTAATTAGCTTTGTAACCACAGTTGGTCTCCGGACAGTAGGATGCTTTTAAGTGGTAGCAGTGACTCTACCCTTAAGGTAATCTTGTTTTTTTTGTCCTAAATCTCATTCACAACAAAATATATGGAGGTACTCACTCCTCAGATTCTACACCTCTCTCACTTGCACAGGTTTGGGATATTGGACAGAGAAGGTTAAAGCAAGATCTTCCTGGTCATGCGGATGAGGTATTATCAAACTAACACTTTTGAAAGCTTTATTAATGTTTCCGGCCTGCTTTGAAAATGCCAATCGCTTAAATGTTTGTTTTTTTCCATGTGTGAATAGGTTTTTGCAGTGGATTGGAGTCCTGATGGCGAGAGAGTAGTTTCCGGTGGTAAAGATGAATGTTTGAAGCTATGGGTGGGTTGAAGCGGGAGACAGCTATCTATAAACAAAGTTCTTGAAATTTCGATAAAGTGTTAGATGCGATGGAGCGACTTGAGTCGTGTGATCAAATAAGTACTCCAACATGCCGCCAACTTAGAGAATATCTATATCGTATTAAAATTCTTGATTTGATTATACCATTCATGATTTATATAAACCAATTTACTTTATGTGAAGTGACATATAAAATAGAACAGTAAGAAATTTAGTGAGATAACTATTGTTGTTATATCCGAAAGAATGGTATTTGAACACCGAAATTGGATATTTCACCACATTGACTGACATGTGACTCTGCCAAAAATAGGAATGTTAACTGAATTATCATGTAGCAACAGATGACTAAATTACATCTACGTATTATCATTTTACAACGACAGTAATTTTTACATCAGAACGAATTTTTTAAGATTTTTACAGAGAACGACAGATCAGCTCAAAACTTTTATTTAAAAAAAAAATAATACGATCAAACGAAACTCATGAGTATAATAATGCATACAGTAGTGAAAAAAACACAAGATTGCCACCGGAGAACTACATAATTTATTTTTCTTCAAAACAAGTTTATAATTTTCATCTTCAAATTTACATTCCCAATAGAATCATCATCACTTTGGTTTTGATCTTAGTAGTGTCACAATGAAAATGTTGATGACGACGAAGACGATGATGGTGACCAAGAAGTCATATCCATGGGATAACTCCCTAAAACACGTAAGAACGATGTAAACTCCTGAACCTCAGCAAGAGCATTCTGAGCACGTGCCTCGGCCATGGAAGCCTCGAAATCGATATAAAACATGTACTCGAAATGCTTAGCCGTGCCAACGTTGGCCTCGTCGACTAGCCTAATCGGAACATTATGGTTGGGCCTAGACTCAATCTTGGTCAAACTAATGTTCCTAAACGCAAAGGCCGAGAGAACCTTGAACAAAACGCACGTGCCTTTCTCGTGAGCGAACACTATACTCGTCTTAAACGGCCGATCAGTTCTCGGTATGATTGGCTCACGCGCCAACATCACAAAGCGCGTGACGTTACTCGCGTCGTCTTGGATCCCGTCTTCCAAAATCTCCAACCCGTAGATCTCCGCCGCGCGTGCGCTTGCGATCGCGGCCGTGTCACGTACGTTGTTTGCGGCGATAAACTCCGCGGCGCCGGCGGTATCGTCGACGGCTTCTCGCGCGACGTTGAGACCGAGTTTGGTCAGCGTGTGCTCGCACTGAGCGAGTCCTTGAGGGTGAGAGATGACGCGGGTGAGGAACTCTTTCCGTACACCGGGAAGAGCCAAGAGACAGTGATGAACGGGGAACTGAACTTCGCCGACGATATGAAGACGGTGACGGAGGAGAAGATCGTAGTTCCGATGAATCGAGCCGCCGAGGGAGTTTTCGACAGGTAAAACGGCGCGATCGGCGATCCAAAGCTCAACGGCTTGAAACGCGACTTCGAATTGATCGCAAGGGATGGGTTGACAGTTAGGGTAAGCTTTACCAGCGGCGGCTTCGGAGTAAGCTCCGGGAACACCTTGATAAGCGACTCTGAGGTTAGATCCGTGCATCGGAGCTGGGGATAGATCTGTAATACTAAGAGGCTTCGACTTCGATTGAATCGATTTGTTGTTGTTGTTGTTGTTGTTATCGAAGGGAACAAGATTCAAATTGGAGTCGTTTGGGTTGTTGTAACCGTTGACGGCGGGGATTAGGGATTCGGATTGTTGTTGAGAATTGACTTTGCTGGAGAGAATAGCGCAGGAGCTTTGCCAATCGGAGCTTCTTGAACCATTGGCGAAAGAGTCAGATCTCTTAGCGGAGGAATGTATGAAGAAGCGTCGTCGTCTCCGAGTTTGTGGTGTTGTTGTTACAGTCGCCGGAGAAGAAGGTAAGAGAGTTCTCATTGTTTTTTGTATTTTTTTTTTTAATGAGGTTTTATTTTGGTTATGGAAATGAAATTGTGAGCTTAAGAAAGAGAGAGTGTGGGGAAGAAGAGGGAGTGTGGGAGCAGAGAGAGTGTTATAGGGAGAAGAGAGGAAGAGCGTGGAGTGCTCTTGTGCCTCTCACCATTCTTCACCTACCACCACCATTTCATTTTCATATATCAATATACGCTTTTTATTTTTATTTGGAGAAAAAACCAAAAAAATACGGCATCTATATTTTTTTTCTGACTATTTAATTCTTTTAGTTATTAAATTTCCCAAAAAATATCTGGTTTAGTTTCTGTTGTCTTTAAAAACCTTCATTTTTTTAATAACAGTAAATCCATACTTACGACATAACGACTGTTAACTTTAATGACATAAATGTTAACCAGAATTAAAATATAACCCCACGTGGTTTATTTTAGAGAATTAAAGACATTGTTGCCTTCTTTTTTTTTCTCCCAAATCGATTTCGAATTTTAGAACCCTAGAACCCTAAAAAATTCAGAAAAAAAATTTGGTTTGAGAGAATGGTGAGCCAAAGTTCAGGGTATGATACGAATTCGAGCCGGAGTTGGGGTATACAGATAATAGGATTTATCCTATTGCTTGGGCAATAGTCAGAGTTGATGATTCACATCATACCCTGAATTTTGGCTCACCATACTCTCAAACCAAATTTGATTTTCTGAATTTCTTAGGGTTCTAGGGTTCTAAAACTCAAAATCGATTTGGGGGAAGAAGAAGAGAGAAACAATGTCTTTATTTCCCTCTAATTAACCACGTGAGGTTATAGTTTAATTTTGATTAACATTTCTGTCATTAGAGTTAATGGTCGTTATGTCGTAAATATGGATCTACCTTTATTAATAAAATGAAAGTTTTTCAGGACAATAGAAATTAAATCAGATATTTTTTGGGAAATTTAATAACTAGAAGAATTAAGTGGTAAAAAAAAAATTAAATAACGTATTTTTTTGGTTTTTCCCTTTTTATTTGAGTTTGTTGTTTTTTGGTTATGTATAAAAGTAATGGTGGGCCAAATAGAATAAGCCCAAACGATTTCGTAGCTCTTTCAAAATTTTCAATGTAATAACAATAATATGCATTTTTTATATATGAAAAAAAATCAAAGTATTATTAAAACTAATCACTGAAGTTTGTGAAAAAAGGTCTCTTGTCATTATTCCAATGCAATAAAATTACATAATGTCTATTTTTCGTTGATAAAGGGGTATTTCATGGGAGATTCAAGCCATAGAATTTCTAGATTCTGACACAAGGAACTTATATTTATTAGATCTAATAAGTATAAATAAAAAGTATAATTTAACTTTTTTGAGTACGAGTACTTATCAATAAAAAAAATGTATTCCAAATTTATTCAAATGAGGTTTTCGGTAACGTAAAGGGAACCATAAATCGGCGAAACAACAAGTGTTAGGGACTATATGGAGTATTTTTTATCGCTAGTCTTCGACATCTCTTATGTTAATGACACCAAAGGGATATTAAATGAATGGAATTGGGATATGGATGGAAATAAAAATAGTAAAGGAAAGGCTAGATCTCATCCATCTACTTTTGTTTTCTAGTATTTTAGGTACCAAACTCTTCCAATAATTGGGATATTCTTATTATACCATTTCCGTTTGTAAGTTGTAACCAACACTCTCCAAAGTCCAAACCAATCCATATACGTAACTCCCCCACCAAATTCTCCTTACCCCATCTCTCAGGCTTCCTTTAAAACGATAACTTTAAACTTATCATAAGGAAAAATATACTGAGAAATTAAAAGAATAACTCTCTAGTTACAAAAGCATTGATCATAATCTATATAACTTACAACAACATCATCATCATCATCATCACTTCCATATTCTCTGTTTCAACCCAAAAAAAAAAAAAAAAAAAATCTCCAANAAAAAAACTCTCCAATAGACAAACTTGCGACCCAAGAAAACGCTTCACCGTGTTATAAAAATTGAGAGACTGACTAATCAAAATAACAGAGAAGACGGAGAAAAAAAGAAAAGAAAAAAAGAAAAGAGAGAGGGATCTCTCATCTGACATATTTACCATCTGTGTTGTTTTTTCTTAAATGCCCACCCATTTGACCCATCTGAAAAACCTCCCCACCCTAAACGGCAGCTCATAGTCTTTAGCAAGAGCTGGTTCTCTCGTTGCAGTCTCGCTATCCGACCAAACGTAAACTCCGCGTTCTTGCTTGCTCCCAGGGACCGTGTTGTCCAAAATCACAGCTATGATGAACGCAACCACCATGTTCATTGATAAGAGCGTGTTCATCACATAGTTCAACTACAATTAAATATACACAAGAAAATATGAACAATGAAGGTCCTGTGAAAGTGAAAGGTGAAAGTGAGGGCAAAGCGTAACATACCCCTTTATATTGGCTTTTGAAGGGTCCATGAGAAGAAACAATGTAAGGTTGGTAATAACTTGGAACAGAGAGGTTCGAGTTTGGAGAGATGCCGTACTGCTGGAAGTAAGCTGGGACAGAGAGAGAAAAGAACAACGCTAACCCAACAATTATAATATTCCGCGAGCTTCCAGCTTCACTATAACGTAAGTTGGAAAGACCTAATGCCGTAAACATCGCCCACATAAAGCAAAGAAGAGAAGCAACCATGACTTGAGGAATTGATGCCAGAAACCCTCCAACCTTACCTGAGGATATCAAAAACTGTTTTAGTCAAAGTGAGTGAAAAATGGGTAAGGTTGAACAGTTGAGCTAACTTTCAGATCCATTTATTGATGTATTGATGTATACTATAGTTACTTGTATTTGCTAAAGAGGTCATATTGATAAAATAGAAATTTTGAAACTTCATAGATAAATAAGCAGAGTGCCAGTTACTTACCAACAAGGGAAAATATAACTAAAACACATGCGCCTAACTCAACGACTCTGCGGCTTCCCATTTTGGTCACAGCGATTGTGTGAACGTTTTCGGTGAGAGTGGTTGAACCAGTACCAGTGCCCCAGAGACCGGCTAAGACACTTGTGAAACCTTCAAGACCGATTGCCCGACTCACAACACCACGAGTTGGAGGTCTCGATGCTACTAATAGGGAAGAAGCATGGTACGAACCAACCTGCCCCGTAAAATAAAAGATTACCATATATGCATATACTGTCTCATAAACTGGTTAGGAAAAATGCAATATTTGGACTTCAAAACATAGATTTGATTGATGAATTTAAGTTGATAGGAAGCACTAACCGAATCTACTGAAGCAATTATGGAGACCACACACATAACAAAAGCCATTTTCCAGCTGAATATTGGAACACCCCATTGCAAAGGGTAAGGAAACCTAAACCATGGGGCGGAACTCAGCGCATGAGAAGTATCAACTCGACAGTACTTCATTCTGGTCATGAATTTTCTGCAGTGGCTTGATACAACATTTGAGACAGGAACGTTCGGGTCACAACCTTTGTAAGTGTAAGCTCCTGTTTCGGTTAAAAGGAATGGAGCTGCCCAAGTTATTGCAAGACTCAATGGAACCTGTCAGTAAGAAGCTAAAAGAGTCAGTCAAAATCACATGTAGACTTGATGAGTGGGAAGTGCCAGATGATTACCACACTAATTAAGTTGATTCAATTGCAGTAAAGATAAATAGACTACTTCCTCTTTCTATCTATCAAAAGAGATAAGGAAAAAGCAGATAAGAATGTACTTACCGCATAAATAAGGAAAATGCGATGGCTTAAAACAGAGATTTTCCGGAGGTACTGCAGCAAAAATTGTAAAATATTAAATTGTGTTACATGAACCTGATGTGAATGCTAAGTTTAACATAACTTCAAGAAGAAAACAAACTTTGAAACTAGCATCCAAAGAAATTGCCAAGAGGACGGTTAAATTAAATGTAAACTTCACTAAACTTACAAGAGCAAAGATGATCACAAGCAGGATCTGCACTACACCGATCTCAAGACATTTACCAACAAGCGGAAAACCATAACTGTAAAACGAGAGTCCAACTGCAGCAATCGTTGGAGCAACAACTACTGGATTGACCAACCTATATAGAAAGTCAAAACATTATGAATGCAAGTAAATACAGCATCAGAAAAAGCCACAACCACCATGCGTAGACAAACACAAAATTGGAAATATAACTAATGCTTGATTTATATCTGGAAGGTGTCAGCTTTGGACAAATGAAGAGATGTGTACCTCAAAATCAGCGACATTAAACCACTGTATCCAAGCACTGCTTGAAAAGCTGAACCAATTATGACTGCACCTTGCAGCTCTCTCATGATATGCTTGAAGTTCTACCGTATTAACCAAAAACACAATACTTGATGTCACATTCGTTGTACAAGACAGTCTAATTCTCACTAAAGAAAAGACGACAAGCCAGAACTAATTCACAAACCATCACTTGCATTGAGTACATCAATGCTATAAACAAACACATAAGCATAATAACATATCCCCAAAGTAGGAAAATTTGTTTTCCATCGACTTGTGCCTGGTGCAGAATTTTTCCTAATGAGGGATTCATTATTCCTGGCTAAGTAAGCTATCTCATAAACATCTAAGGAGAGCTCTGACGGTCTATTTTAGCATGATTTTTACACTAGAAACCGAAACAAATTGTCAAAATTAAAGAGCAGTCTATGATTTCATTTAAACATGAGGCCACAATCTGAATAACAGTTACATTCGGATTGTAAGACCGTAGCCTTAAAGGAACCAAATGATTAGCATTAGCAAAAGAGGTTTTTGGTTTTCCAACTTACATTATTTCCATTCAAACCTTGAAACTCTGGGGAGTTAATAATGGCCAGAGCCGGAGCCAGAAAAACAAAGGACGGACCTTGAATCAAAGGAAGCCTCGACCCAAATGAAGTATGCAACAGTGTAGTGATACCACAGACAAAAAGTACAGTCGAAACAACACTTGCAATGTCCTCCTATAACCCCAAAAATAGATGGTTCAAAAAGATGTCAATGAAATGAGATCCACATTGATCAAGGTGGAGGGTCCAAAAGAATTAAACATACATGTGAACCTCCCATTGCAGGAACAATAACCAGTGGAACCAGAATCAATGAGCCTAGCATTGAAAGGTAATGCTGCAAACCATAGAACCCAATTGGAACTGAAACACAAAAAAAAACACACACAATCATCATTAGCCACACGCAATATAAAAAAATAGCAATTAAAGTAAGGAACTTTAAAAGATCCACAAAAACTTGAGTCACTATCTGACATCAAACAATTGAATTAAGATATACATAAATGGAATCTACCTAAATAAATATATATATTAACTACCAATTATATATAAGGTCACAATCAGGAGAATCAAATCAATAACAATTAACAAAGTACTTAAATCTCTCACCAAGTCCAGGAGTATCTCTAAGACCATACTTCATATGCAAGTTTCTAGCCACTAAATCATCATCCATACTCTGAGGCAAAACCTCAACTGTCTCTTCAATACGACCCGGTCTTCTAACCTGGTCACCTGACCCATTAGCTACATCAGGCCCATTTGATCTTGCAACAACCCCATCGGAATCTCTCCTTCTCTTAACCGGCTGATCCTTAACCGGAGGAACAGAAACAGAACCAGGAGGTGGTTGTGGTGGTGGCGGTGTCGTTGTTGGTGGTGTTGGCTTCTCTTTCTTATCTTTATCAGTCTCACCGTTAGTTACGGCGGAGACAGGAGGAGGACGTAGCCTGGCTTGATGACCAGCTTCAAGATCCGGTTGGGTGTCTTGTTGTCTAGCTCTAACCGGTAATGAGAGCTGACCAGAATCAGTGGCGGCGGTAGTCTCGCCGGAGAATTTGGGACGAAATCCGGTTTTTTTAGCCCAAGAAGACGGTGGCATTGCGGCTGATTCTGGAGCTGGTGGCCATTGACCCGGTTTGGTTCCGGGTTTCGGGTCGGAGCTTGACATTTTTCCTAGTGGGTTTTTTTTCTCAGTATTGCATTAGTGAAAGATGAAAACTTTTTTCTTAGATCTACAAAACAAAAAAAACAAAAAAATCTCCTCGCCGGAGAAGACAAGTGAAGCAAGGAAAACGACAAAAAAAAATTGGGAATTAGGGTTTTCTTCCAAATCAGCCAGAGAGAGTACAGTTGTGTGTGAGATAGAGAGAGAGAGAGAGTGATGAGATGTTCTATGGAAGAAGTTAAGTAACAGTGAATGTGTAATAAATCTAACTTTTTTTTGGATTGATAATAAAATCTGATCTAACATAAGATTTTAACATTTCAACTCTTTTTTTTAGTTTTTGTTATGTGCTTTTTAAGTTTATGTCTGAAATAATCGTGTGATGTCATAAATCAATACCGGATTTTATATATGGTTAGGAAGGAAAAGAGTATTACTGAAAGATCATTGTATGACGATTTAATACGGGTTAAAATACAAACTTTAGGGAACAAAAATTCATTTGGGCATGAACTTGATAATATTTTATAGTTTATACCCTAAGAGAAATCTTAGTAATAAAGGATTCTGTTCGATGGCAAATTGTTGAGAATTTAAGTGATTTTGAACACTTTAGAAATATGGATTTTGAAATTTATTTGTGTGGTGATTAAGGCCCTGATTGGTAATCCACTTTTAAGACTTTAAAAATGTTTAAAGCTTTCACACCTATTTTTTTTGCTAATCAGACTTTTTTAACTTTTAATTTTTTTTAAATTTTGAAAGTCACATTTTTTTTTCTCTATGTTGTTTTCCTTTTTTTTTAAGCCTTAAAACTAATGTTTTAAAACTAAACAATTTTTAAAACATTCTTTTTTTCTCCATTTTATATTTAAAAGCTCTCCAAAAGTATATATAAATATTTTATATATTTTCTTTTTATAAATTAATTATTCTTATTTTTTTCTCTTTCTTTTAAGATCCATTTTAATAATAAATTTTATTTTTTCACCATCATTACTAATAATACTATAAAAGAGTTTATGAAATTCATCATTAATATATAAAAGAATAACATTCAAACAATGCATTAATTAGTAGTCAATAGATTTTTGACTGCTCATATAACTATTCAATAGAAAAAAATGCAGGTACAACTTAACATTTGATTGGTGGTTAATGGATTGATTAATGCATTGATTAGTGGTTAATGGATTTCATATTTGATTGACTTATATTTTTAAAATTTTTAATTTATCATTAATAAAATTTATTTTGTCATTAAAATGTTATATAAATTAATTTATGACATAATATATATTTATTATTAATATTTATAATAATAATAAAAATAACAGTTACAGCTTTAAAAGTTATTGGTAAACAATCAGATTTTAACAGTTAAAGTTTCTACAGTCAAAGCATCAACATCCAAATTCTTTGTAGCTAAAATTTTAAAGTCAAAGTCTTTACAACCAAAAGTAACAGCCGTTACCAATCAAGGCCTATGTATATCGTTAAAATTTATCGTGATTAAAGTTTTAACTAATACCAAATCAAATTAGATTGATAAAAAAGTTGGGATGAAAAATTGAAAATATGATCCTATAATGATATTTTTTTCTCATTGTATTAGTTGAAAATCTGTTAAAGCCATTTAGAATAGTTATTCAATTACCTGATAGCCAAATTAAAAAAAATTGTAAACTTGGTCATTCACCTTAAGATATTGCAAAACATTCACTTTAAGATATTGCAAAATTATATTTTTAACACATTACACTTTACTTTATTCTTTAAATTATGTTTTCATAAGCCTTTTATGACGAATTTCAACTAAGCTGAGTGGATTAATATTGTTGAGTGGTTTCATGATATATATGTTTAGTGGATTTGTAAAATCTTTTCTCTAGTTTTATTATCTAATACACTTTTATCTAATATTTTAAGTGATTTATGCAAAATTAATAAATTATATTTAATTTAATTATGAATTTTTAGAAAAATCTTACAAAATCTAATATTATCGAAGTAGATTTTCAAATCTAGTTTAAAATTCACTATTATTGGAAAGTTTCAAAACTTTGACTTTTAATAGTTTTTAAAAACTCAAAAGGATTTAATAGATTATTTTAATTAAAAATACATAAATCAAATTACGTAACTCTCCAGTTCTGGCCTTCCTCTTCTTTCATACGTGTCCCGTCCTCCCTCGCCTCGTGACTCCGGTTACGAACAATCAATCCCGGTTTAGTTTCTTCAGTTTAATTGAACCGTCTTCTTCAGTCCCTTGGAAAGTTTGAGGTTTTTGAGGTTTCGAGGATTTTGCAGAGCGAAGCAGTCGAATCAAAAATGGTTCTAACTAGGTCTACATTTCTAGGCTCCATCTTCAGAACCATTAAAGCACGAGTTTTGATCTCACCCAAAGCTAGTCTCTCTCTCCCAAACCCTAATTCCACTTCGTCTCGCTTCTACACTTGCTCTTCTCCTCGAATCGAAGGTTCTGTTTTAAGGTAATTTCACCATCTTCCTGGAATCAACGCTTTGTGATGATGTTCTTGATAAATTTTGGAAATTTCTTGTGGGTTTATCTTACTCTGATGAAAAGTTACGATTTTTGATTCGAACCCAGAAGTTTTCTTCCGCAAGAACTGAGCATTCATCGAAGATTTTGTGGTGTCATTGCTTCAACTAGTCAAGGTACTTGTGTTTCTCTGTATCTGTAATGATATCATCGAAATGGTTTCATAAACTCTGCAAAATGTGTTCTAATTGGGAATCTTGGAATCAAAGTGTTGTTAGGTCGGTCATCATCTGTTTCTATGTATATACAATACTCAACTTCAATCCCAACACGTTCACTTAGAAGGAGAATCAGCAATAGAAAGAAGTCGAGTATGAAACCGGTCCTTAACGAATCAAAGTTTCAAGAAACGGTTTCGAAGCTTCCACCAAGATTCACCCCTGAAGAGCTAACCGATGCTATCACTCTTGAAGAAGACCCGTTTCTGTGTTTCCATCTCTTTAACTGGGCATCGCAGCAGCCAAGATTCAAGCATGAGAATTGCTCTTACCACATCGCCATTAGGAAGCTCGGAGCTGCGAAAATGTACAAAGAGATGGATGATATTGTGAACCAGGTACTCTCGGTTCGTCATATTGGCAACGAGAATCTATACAATTCGATCATCTTCTATTTCACGAAAGCCGGGAAGTTGATCCGGGCGGTGAATATATTCAGACACATGGTGACTAGCAAGAACTTGGAATGTAGACCAACGATTAGAACGTATCATATTCTCTTCAAAGCCTTGTTGGGTCGAGGTAACAATTCTTACACAAGTCACATGTACATGGAGACGGTGAGATCTTTGTTTCGACAAATGGTGGATAGCGGGATTGAACCAGACGTATTCGCTTTGAACTGTTTGGTTAAAGGTTACGTGCTTTCGCTTCACGTCAATGATGCTCTTAGGATATTTCACCAGATGAGTGTGGTTTACAGTTGCCAGCCGAACTCGTTTACTTATGATTATCTAATACATGGGTTATGTGCGCAAGGTAGGACCATTAATGCTAGAGAACTGTTTAATGAGATGAAAGGAAAAGGTTTTGTTCCAAATGGCAAGTCTTATAACTCTCTGGTTAGTGCTCTTGCGCTTAGCGGTGAGATCGATGATGCTGTGAATTGTTTGTGGGAGATGATTGAGAATGGTCGTTTGGTTGATTTTATCACGTATAGAACACTTGTTGATGAGAGTTGTAGGAATGGGAAGTATAATGAAGCGACAGGACTGTTGGAGATGTTGCGGGATAAAAAGCTTGTGGATAGAGATTCGTATGAGAAGCTTGTGACAGTTCTTCACAAGGATATGTAGAAGCTGTACAAAATGGTGTTTTTAGTTTGTCTCTTTGTTGTAAACTTGTTATCTCGGTGTCGAGCATTTTGTCCTCTATGAATACGCATTTATTATAGATTTTCTTTTAGTGGGTGTTAATTATTATTGGATAGTAGTGGAATAAAGTCTAACTCTAACCCAAATCGTTATGGGACGACGTCGTTTTCACTGTACTTGGGGACGACGTCGTTTTCACTGTACTTGGGGACGACGTCGTTTGGTCGATTTCGGTTCTATCTTTTGAATATCTGAAATTAGGGTTTGGGATTTTGAATTTCTTTTTTCAGATTTGCTGAGATCGATTTGTGAGGTATCGAGCAATTCAAGTTCCTACCTCTTTCGATCTCCTTGCTGACTACTGTAAAGAACAGTGCAAGTCTCATTCAGTTTAGTCACAATTTGATTGTAATTAGTATCAATTTCTTTGATTACGGACTGAATCGTGTCCCTCAGAAGAATGGGTCGATACAAAGATGAGTCCCCAGCTGTTAGGGTTTATACAGTTTGCGATGAATCAAGGTGATTTTTTTACTCAAATCAAATTTGTTCTTCTTGCTTTTCTCTGGTTTAATTTTTTGAAAATTTTGAACTTTTTTTTTTTTGTTGGGTTTATCAGATACTTGATAGTACGTAATGTCCCAGCTTTGGGTTGTGGTGACGATCTCATGAGATTATTCATGACTTATGGAGAGGTTGAAGAGTGAGTAGTGATCTTGCCCCTCTTATCCCATTGTTTCTTATGGACTATGATAGTTGTTGTTTGATTTGGTTGATTTTGATTCGTGTAGATGTAAACCTATGGATGCAGAAGACTGTGAGGAGTTCACCGATGTCTATTGGATCAAGTTTCGTCTCATCACTAATGCTAGGTTTCGATTCTTCTTTCTCTTTGATGAACAACTTGGCATCACTGAGATTCCTATTTGGCTTGATATTCATATATAATCTACTGTTCTTCCTTGGTGTGTGATGATATATGGATAGTTCCTTAGGATAAAACTGTCATATTTGTTCATCTGCCTAAGTTGTGTGTGTTGTTGCTATTTTACCACTTTTGGTTCCTAGAGGGAGAATTTGTTTTATAGTAAGATATGTTGTTTGTTTGATAGATTTGCAAAGAGGAAGTTGGATGAATCAGCTTTCTTGGGTAATCGGCTCCAAATTTCATATGCTCCTCAATTTGAGAGCCTCAATGACACAAAGGATAAGTTAGAAACCAGGAGGAAAGAAGTGCTTGCAAGACTGAACCGTAAGTTTTCTATTTCCATTTCCCACTTCAACTAATTTTACTGTCAGTTAAGTCTTCTTGCAACAACAAGAAAGATTTTATCATTGGAAAGAGTTTGTGTCTGTCAATTATTCCTGTGGCATGTGAGATAATCATTGTACTTATAGTGGACCCTAAATACCATAACCTTGAATTTTTATAGCAGGTAACACACATTCACATGTTGAATTGTTGATAAAGCTAGCATGTTGCTTATATAGCATTGAATTAGTAAAGTTTTTGAGGTTAGAAAAGCATGGAAAGGGTTAACGTCAAAGGGGATAATATATACTGTTAAGACCATTTCCACAAGTTAAATATGGTTCTCATCTTGTGAACAGCCCAGAAAGAAAAGAGCACCTCTCAAGTTACAAAATTAGGTGGACCAGCTTTGACACAAACGGACAATTTCTCCCCACAAAGGTAAAAAA
>NC_025691.1:31038865-31048442 GCF_000633955.1 Camelina sativa | reverse complement strand
ATAATATATACTGTTAAGACCATTTCCACAAGTTAAATATGGTTCTCATCTTGTGAACAGCCCAGAAAGAAAAGAGCACCTCTCAAGTTACAAAATTAGGTGGACCAGCTTTGACACAAACGGACAATTTCTCCCCACAAAGGTAAAAAAACAACAAGGTTTACTTGGTCTATTCTATGTATCGAATAAACACATCGAGTTAGTGCATGAGATTGCTTCTTCTTTTTGTCATTAGGAGAGAGTTGGATTACCAATTCCATAGAAGAAATGCTCCTGTTTCTCGAGTTTCTTCTAACCAGGTCTGTGTTTTATGTGTTTGAATTCTCTTCACTTGAACAATCGTGCCATAAAACATTGTAAATATCTGGGTCATCTTGGTCTGATAAGGTTTTAATTGGGACATGTAGGAGTATTTTGCGTCCTCTTCAATGAATCAAACAGTTAATACCGTCAGGGAGAAACTCAATAAGGTAAAGAAAGAACCTATTAAGTTTGCATTTTACAAGTTAACTCTAGAATTTGTTTTTGACTCTCGACTAAAAAACATTACCTCGTTGTTGTCACATTGTAAACAGATTGAAGAAAGTGGTAACCAAAAGAGGTTACAACCGAGCAGCCAAACACCACAACCTGACCTCAAGAGAACACGAGTCGATAACCGAAGAAGGATCTAACTCAATGTTTTGTTTGTCATCATATCTGTTTCTTGGGATTGGTCAGCTAATTTTAAAAGAAAGTAATTCATGTGTAACTTACTTTGGTCATGATAGTGTTCTACCAAGATAGTAGTGATTGTGAATATTTGTAATTTGTGCCTATCATGATCCAACTTTCAAATCATCAAACCATCTAAACCAAAATTGTACCAAACTAATTCGTAATGATTTTGGTTTCAAATCGATTTATTGTTGCGAATCAGACGGTTCAAACAAACCAAGGCTGTAAGTCGATTTTGTCCCCAAACCGGACCGGCGCATCGAGTTGATGGAGAGGGTTTACGAAGGTTTTGGGGATTTTGAAGAAGGAAGCAAGTTGAAGAAAGGAGCAAGCGGAGAGGAAATGGCTGCAATTGGTATCGCATCTAGGTCGACGACGTCAATGAGATCCATCTTCAGAAACGCTACTGCACGAAGATTGATCCCACCTAGAGCTAAACCCTCCTCAGTCCCAAACCCTAATTTCACTTCCCCGCGCTTCAACACTTCTTCACGAATCGAAGGTTCTGTTCCCAGGTATATATTAATTCGATGCCTCTCGATGTGAATCTGCTTGTTCTGTGTTAGGTGTTGTTGATTTTAATGATTGAAATTTTGGATTTTGATTTTTTTTGAATCTGAAAAGGTTTCTTCGGCGAGAGCTAAGCACACAGCAACCATTTCACAGTCTTGTTGCTGCTGCTTGTCTTGTTTCGAAACTCCCCTCTGATGTCACTTCTCCTGAAGGTAAAAATACCAAAATCTGCTTTTGATTTAGCTATTTCTTGTGTTGGGATTAGTTTCAGTTATTGGGTTTATGCAAATCAAATCTCTTTAGTTAACATTTCGTCATTGAAGTTGTAAAATGTGGGCTGTGTTTGGTGGGTTTTGAGTTTCTTTAGGATGTAGTTTAGATCACTGAAACAATCGCATGTACGTCTTTAGCATCTCGTGAACTTTGGTATGGAATTGTTAGCCCTGGAAAGGAAATAACAACTTTTCAAAATCGTTGATTAACAGGTAGATTTGCCAACTATCTAAGTCCCATCTAGTACCAGCACTTGAAGTAGATGGATGGCTTAACACCCTGGTGATTGTTTTGCGCTAAGTTTGACGTTTTCAGGGAAAGTCAGGTTCTTCTTAAGTTACATCTGTCAACTGTCTTTGCAATCTCTCAAACTTTCTTTCATACATTTTTTTTGGCAGAAGTTATTACTGCCATTTAGTGTTACTTGGGTTTGTATCTTTTTAATCAAATGATGATGATTCGACCATAGTTATTTGTCAGAATGTAAGATAAGTTCTCCCGGATTCATCTACTCCTTTTTATTAGAAAATATCAAAATAAGATTGTTTGCGCGGGATGAGATCTTTATGTATGTTCCATGGCCTTGCTTTTGACTCAAATAAAGTGATAAGCCTCTGCTCATCTATGCACTTACTTGTTATGAAGTATCTGTATAGAGACTCTGAATCAAGAACAAATCTCCTAGTAGAATCCATGTCATAAAAACATGTGTTCTTGGCTTTATATTGTCCTGTTGTGAAAACTAGCTGACTTTGGTGGTACTAATTGGCTCTGTTAGTCTCCAACCCATGAACGTATTTAGGATATAAACTGTGATTTCTGTTCTGCGTTGATGGAAAACCTCGTAAGTTTATTTTTCTCGAATGACTCTTGTGATTGTGTTGCTTGTATCGTGTCATTGCGTGTATCGTTTATTTGGTTTGTCCATGAGAAGACCTCGATATGTTGTTGGCTTCATCTCTCTTCCAAGTAGGCATAAATAGAGAGATTTCGTTGATGATTTGTTGATAGAGACTTGAAACCAGCCATATTACCACACAAAAACGTTCTTAAGACACGAAAGCGGGTATATTCGTATGGGTTGTTGCAGAAAGTTACAAACCACATACAATGATGATGATTTGCATTTGCAGGCTCTAGTTTTGGTATGAGTCTTCCACAAAATTAATATGGAAGTTTTCTCTCGGGGACCCAATTTGATACCAAAACAAGAAGAAGAGTCTTTGTAATGATCATTGAATGGTCATTGTTTAGCTTTGTTGCCACCATGTGGCTTTCAATAAAGCACTTCAGTTCGTTTTCCCTTTTTGTTGCCCATTTTTTTCACATACCAAGCCAATGAACACAGCTTCCCTTTTCTATTTTCCACGTCGGCCAAGATATTAGTGTTTTAGACCTATATGCTTACGATTATTTCACACTAAATTTTTACGTTTGTGATTGCGTTTACTTAAAAAAAAAGAAAATCTAACATTTCTGAAGTATATAAATAAAAAGACTTGGAGTTTCTCTAAAATATATTTTTGTAAATTCTTCTTACGTTTGCACTGATTAGAGAAATAAACCAGTTGTTAATTTGTAGGAAAAATACAAAAATCTGAAAATTGTAAATTTTCATGTGGGTGTGTCTGTGAAGTGCTTCCTACCAAACTTCGTGTTTCCGACCTAAATATATATTGAAAAAGATTTTGACAAAACCACTTTGTATATTAGTTTTCGTAATGTCAACTTTGTCTCATGAGAAAGTGATCAGCTAACAAACTTTCAACAAAACCTACAAATCTATTTTCTCAACGCACACATGTCTCGCAAATAAACAAATCATCAGTTTGATTAACACTAGTGCTCTTCTTTTGTAGTGTTTAACTGCTCCTAATTAATCACTCTAAGTTAGTTGTACAGATGCGACTAATGACAACAAAGCAAACATATAAGAAATCAAAAATCCTCACAAATTGTACCTCAAATTCAGCTTATGTAATGTAAACAAAGTTTGCTTTTGACGTTATCCATAGACGACGCCGTTGATCAAGGCCATGGTTCTATGATCCCTTCACGTACTCTCTCTTTGTTTTTTTTTGTTTCTTTCTTTTTTTGGAAAAGAAGAAGAGAGATTTTTAACCTGACCCCAGCTTATTTTCCTATTAAATATGTCGTATTTTCTTTACTTTCAAATGTGATTCATTTTACGAACAAAAGAAGAGGTCATGAAACACAAGGAAATCACATTTGAAAGTAAATTTTAAGGTACGTAAATTTTAACATATGACTATATGAGTAATAAGATATTAAAGAATATAATTGAGAAAAAGACTATTCTTACTTACGGTTAGGGAGTTTGATTGTTATTTTCTTGTGTTTCATTACCTCTTTGTTGTCAACAAATGATTAAACTTTGCAAACCTTAACAGTCTTGCCAATAATATTTTAAAATTTTAAAGGAAGTTTTTGTTTCTAACAATAAAACAAAATAATACGATCGCTTCAATTCATAACTCCCAAAACACCAATAAACCAATTGATCATGCAATCTAGCACATGGTTCGACCAATGTTGTCTGGTAAAAATACAACTTGTAGGGATGGTCAATAGGTCTATACGCACCAACAATTGAACCAATTAACGAAAATACTATACAAATTATTCGTGTATCTCTTTTGAGCGAAGTAAATCAAAACATTGTTTATATTGATTCTTTAATAGTCACCAATCTTGTTTCTCTATTGTAATTATTGAAAAGACAGTAATCACATACCAGAAGCAACTAAACACGTTTTCTCGTCAAAAAAATTCGACAATTTTACCACATAGACAATGATACAACACAAACACACACACTGACACACTTGAACAATTATCCACTTCTTCATCTAAGTACTTTCATTAACTAGCGGTGTTTCATCCTTCGTTACATACGTCTAAACCATTCTCTTAATCCGCTTTAACGAATCATTTAATTCGATTCCACAAGTTAGTTCATCTACAACTAGCTTGAGTGGGTCAAAAACCATGTAAAAAAAAAACAATGAATAAAACCTTGAGTAAAATGTTTAACTTATTATTCACGAAACGATTACAAAGTTTCGAACACTTAAATTTATTCCATTCCAAACACTTAAAATAATTCATTTCTGTTCATAAGCTGACTAATGACTTAGTAAAATATTTAAAAACTTTTTTGGTTCCAGGAAAATATTATTATTATTGTTATTTATTTATGAAAATCACGCCGATGCAATAACGACGGCGAGCACAACTCTAAATTCTATGATTCCTTCGCCTGTCAAGAAATAATTTTCATGCATGCCCTCATGACCTGACAGCAAAATTGTAGGGCAGAAAAAATGATTCGGACCATCGATAATACAGTTCGAAGTTCGAACACTTCTCTTTCACGCTAATCTACAATACACATTTTGGATAACAACTCGTTGCACGAGTGTCCAATTTTTTTTGTCTTTTGATATATGATTGTTTCTTTGATCAAAACAGAAAAAAATGATATATGATTGTTCATATCTAATCTTCCCTTTTCGATATATTTCGATTTTTTTTTCCTTTCTTCATTTATATACTTATTTTCATAAAACTATATTTTTTTCTAGCGAACGCTATATATATATATCTTAACTAAAAGGTTCATGTAGAAAGTTTTTACTAGATCTTATGAGTTAACATTTTTATATTATAACTACTTATATCATATTCCCTCTGTTTCATAATATAATGTTTTTTTTTAAAAAAAATTTGTTTCATAATATAAGATTTTTCAATTTCTATGTAACTTTTAGATTTTAATATTTTATGTTATGATTGGTTTATGACCGGTAGTATGAACCACTGAGCTTATATAGTGTTTACAATGTTACACGATAACACATATGGCTACACTTTGTAACATGAAGTATTGTGACTACGATTATGATATTAGTAACTTACTCATAAGTTACAATAATAGGATAGAATGAGAATGCTTGTATATAGTAGTTCTGAATTAAATGATGGTTCCTTTGTGGGACACTAAACACAAGACTCTCACACAAGTGGATAGGGGACCTTGCAAAGAAAATGCTTGTATATTGTAGGGTTTGCTGTCGATGTTCCCAATCCATTTCACAATTGTCTTCAATGTTCCTATCCACTGAGTCTTCTTTTAGCTGCCTCAATGTTCATATCCATTTGCCGTAGATATATATAAACTCTTTCATGTCCACTTTCTAAGAAAATTCAAACCACAAACCGAAATCGATTGAGATCATTAATGGCAAAAACTTATTCATCTTTCATATATATATACGTGGGTTTGAATCAACGTGGTAATGTTATGACGAGACTAGCACAAGTCATAAACTACTAGGCTATACGTTTTGGTCGCTGGTTCTTTTTTTTTTTTCCAATCTCTTTCACTAATATAAATGTAGTACTATGCTCCAATTTTTAATGTTTAAAAAATTAGCTGAGACTAGAATGGAAAATATCAAAAATTATTATTCTGTCATATATCTATAAATATGTTTTCAACTTGTGAAAATATGCCCATCATATACCCATTTGGCCATTCATTACTGGATTTTTGGTACTTGACGCTGACATTTGGCATTGTTAATCGATTTTGTTTATGATTATCATTACATGACAAGCTTTGTTTCATCATTTTTGTACACCAAAGTTATATATATATTTTATAATACTTCGTATGTAAAAAGTCTTACACCACTCCAATGCTAGTGTACTACAAAAAAAAAAAAAGACTGTAGGAGAATAGACTCATGGAATGGAATTGATTTCGACGTACCTTCATATACCACATGCAGCCACATGATTTTTTTTTTTAATTTGTTTTTGAAGTTTTATGAACCCAATAGCATTGACCTCTCCCAATTTAATGTAAGTTCTCTTCACTGCATCTATACCAATTGAATATATTGTGTATATATTCCACTAATTTCGTTATGAATGTCAAAATATACAAATGACAAATCATCCTTCTCTTAATTTACTAGGTCAACGGCTTGTAGACAAACTTTGACTTTGCCCACATAATCACGTAATTAAGAACTTTCCCAGCAGTTAACTACTCCAAGAACAATAGAGAACATATTGATTTAATATTAAGTATGGCAAAACGTATTTTTTCTATAAAGAAAGATAAAGACAGGGTACTTGCATTTGTCAGACTTGATTCCGAATAGTTTGTATTAAATTCGATGATGATTTGTCTCAATATGAATTTAAATCCACAAAAACAAAAAAAGTAGAATTGGATATTTGTTTATTATAATTAGTTTAACATTCTAATATTAATATCTACGGTTTATAACCAAATGGAGATGAAAAAAACTAAGAAATTTTGAATCATATTAACTCTCTTACCTACAAGAAACACACATTTTTCCGAGCATTCAAAACAAAAAAGAAACAAATTAGAATCTGAGTATATTATAAAATCTCAGATCGAACATAAGTTGAAAACATTTTGATTTAAATAGTCAGAAAGCTCCAAAAGCAAGATACCTGTTCTCGGATCTCCAGATGTTAGGCTGTCTTTATAAAATTAAACTTTCACTTTATTTTATCAAGAAAAATAATAATTATTTCTGATCCCAACAACAGCAATAACGAGCACATATAAAAGGTTTTGATTAATTTACTAAATTACTATATAAGTAGTAATTGATAAGGAATGGTCATCATTCTTAATTATTAAAGAACCATCAAAATGTTTTAGGGTATCATCATTCTTAACTACATTCACAAATTGGTTGTCAGTGATTAGTATCATCATCATATCGTTTGGGATCGAACATTGATTCCAACTCAATGCACATAATCATTCATACTGATGTCGTATTTAGATATCGGTGTAACAAACTAACAATATGGTATTATATAAGTTTATAACCTTGTAAAAATACTATTTTAGAGTTTAGCGATAACGAAGTTTTTACAAAATATCTTCGTTGTTTCATACGACATATTTTCGCGGTNTTTCTATGTAACTTTTAGATTTTAATATTTTATGTTATGATTGGTTTATGACCGGTAGTATGAACCACTGAGCTTATATAGTGTTTACAATGTTACACGATAACACATATGGCTACACTTTGTAACATGAAGTATTGTGACTACGATTATGATATTAGTAACTTACTCATAAGTTACAATAATAGGATAGAATGAGAATGCTTGTATATAGTAGTTCTGAATTAAATGATGGTTCCTTTGTGGGACACTAAACACAAGACTCTCACACAAGTGGATAGGGGACCTTGCAAAGAAAATGCTTGTATATTGTAGGGTTTGCTGTCGATGTTCCCAATCCATTTCACAATTGTCTTCAATGTTCCTATCCACTGAGTCTTCTTTTAGCTGCCTCAATGTTCATATCCATTTGCCGTAGATATATATAAACTCTTTCATGTCCACTTTCTAAGAAAATTCAAACCACAAACCGAAATCGATTGAGATCATTAATGGCAAAAACTTATTCATCTTTCATATATATATACGTGGGTTTGAATCAACGTGGTAATGTTATGACGAGACTAGCACAAGTCATAAACTACTAGGCTATACGTTTTGGTCGCTGGTTCTTTTTTTTTTTTCCAATCTCTTTCACTAATATAAATGTAGTACTATGCTCCAATTTTTAATGTTTAAAAAATTAGCTGAGACTAGAATGGAAAATATCAAAAATTATTATTCTGTCATATATCTATAAATATGTTTTCAACTTGTGAAAATATGCCCATCATATACCCATTTGGCCATTCATTACTGGATTTTTGGTACTTGACGCTGACATTTGGCATTGTTAATCGATTTTGTTTATGATTATCATTACATGACAAGCTTTGTTTCATCATTTTTGTACACCAAAGTTATATATATATTTTATAATACTTCGTATGTAAAAAGTCTTACACCACTCCAATGCTAGTGTACTACAAAAAAAAAAAAAGACTGTAGGAGAATAGACTCATGGAATGGAATTGATTTCGACGTACCTTCATATACCACATGCAGCCACATGATTTTTTTTTTTAATTTGTTTTTGAAGTTTTATGAACCCAATAGCATTGACCTCTCCCAATTTAATGTAAGTTCTCTTCACTGCATCTATACCAATTGAATATATTGTGTATATATTCCACTAATTTCGTTATGAATGTCAAAATATACAAATGACAAATCATCCTTCTCTTAATTTACTAGGTCAACGGCTTGTAGACAAACTTTGACTTTGCCCACATAATCACGTAATTAAGAACTTTCCCAGCAGTTAACTACTCCAAGAACAATAGAGAACATATTGATTTAATATTAAGTATGGCAAAACGTATTTTTTCTATAAAGAAAGATAAAGACAGGGTACTTGCATTTGTCAGACTTGATTCCGAATAGTTTGTATTAAATTCGATGATGATTTGTCTCAATATGAATTTAAATCCACAAAAACAAAAAAAGTAGAATTGGATATTTGTTTATTATAATTAGTTTAACATTCTAATATTAATATCTACGGTTTATAACCAAATGGAGATGAAAAAAACTAAGAAATTTTGAATCATATTAACTCTCTTACCTACAAGAAACACACATTTTTCCGAGCATTCAAAACAAAAAAGAAACAAATTAGAATCTGAGTATATTATAAAATCTCAGATCGAACATAAGTTGAAAACATTTTGATTTAAATAGTCAGAAAGCTCCAAAAGCAAGATACCTGTTCTCGGATCTCCAGATGTTAGGCTGTCTTTATAAAATTAAACTTTCACTTTATTTTATCAAGAAAAATAATAATTATTTCTGATCCCAACAACAGCAATAACGAGCACATATAAAAGGTTTTGATTAATTTACTAAATTACTATATAAGTAGTAATTGATAAGGAATGGTCATCATTCTTAATTATTAAAGAACCATCAAAATGTTTTAGGGTATCATCATTCTTAACTACATTCACAAATTGGTTGTCAGTGATTAGTATCATCATCATATCGTTTGGGATCGAACATTGATTCCAACTCAATGCACATAATCATTCATACTGATGTCGTATTTAGATAT
>NC_025691.1:30983670-31037022 GCF_000633955.1 Camelina sativa | reverse complement strand
AGCATCACTAATTAACTATTAAGGTCCAAAAATGAATGTTATATTGATCTCTATAGATTCGATTCCAGATATTACTACAACACAATAACCATGCACCTACATGTTTGAAAATTTGGTAAAAAACTAGACCGTATCAAAATTTGACGCTATTAGTATTTTTGGAGCTCCTTTGTATTAAATTTTTTTTTTCTTTTTAAAGAAGATTTAAACTGGATTTTGTTCTAAAACATTATCACTTGGATAATAGACTTATTATTAAAAAAACGAACGAATTTGCATAAAACTTACGGCGAATGCAAGCTAATAAACAAAGTTGCAACATTTAACGGTTAAGGCAATTGTACAGCCGGCTCACACTACCTTTCCTCTAGTCCTAGATTGATACCACTCACGGCAAGCCAGTACAAGTGTAGAGGCAGCTCCCTTATAGAGCTCATGATACCAATCCATATTTCGAGTTCCTCTTCTGCATTTTTCAGATTTCATCTAATTTGTTCCGAGTCTGATATCGTTTTTTTTTCGCTTTTTTTGCCATTTTGTCGTTTTTTTTGCCATCTAATTTAATCCAACACAATAGTCTGATATTGTATGTATTTCAATAATAGCACCTTGAATCAAACCAATGGAAACCTTCCAAATCCAGTACATTTTGTTATCTGAATTTTGGAGTGAATTGAACTAGATTCAAGATATCCCAAATATTAATTTAAGCAGATTTTTTTAAAATATAATATCAAAGTACAACAATATTAAAGGACATGACTGATATGTTATTATTAATTCAGAAGTACATTTGGGAAAGTAATTTTTTTTGTAAGAATTTACATAATTAAACCTTTACCATTTGAATAAATATCAGAACTTGAAATTATTACTTGTTATATCCAAAAAGATATTTAAAATAATTCTAAAATAAATTAGTATCCATAATTTATAATTGAAATGAGGTATATACAAATTTAGACAGTTGTCGTGATCGTCTAAGCGTTATTTGAGCACCTATCACTTAATATTATAATCAGGTGTTATTTTCCTACAGGTGTTATTTTCCAATTTATAGTTTTAACAGACTAGTGATATATATATATATAGAGAGAGAGAGAGAGAGAGTAAAATCACTTTTCAGAAAACTTGATGGATGTTTTGAATGTTAAAAAATAGTAGAATCATGATTGTAAAACATGAACAAATGAGATACTACTATTTTTCCCCTAAATATTTTGTAAAGATTCTCTAGTCTTTTTGTTGACAAGAAAACCAAAAAAAAAAGAACAAATCTCTAGTCCTTTATAAAAAAGAAAGTAAATTTATCATAACATTTTTATATTATTGACAAATCCAGATACGTAATTCATATACACACTCCTAGCTTAAAATATCTGATTTTCGAAACGGGTGATATTGTTTTCCATCCATAAATATTTGTCTTTTGGCTTTTGGGTTTTGGCTTTTGGCTTGTAAGCGGTAACTCTCGACTTGACTACGATATCTGGAACTGGAAGGAATGAAATGAAAAACGTATTCGTAATACTATATGTTACTAACCTTGTTCTTATTATGACAGTTTCTTAAACTAATTGTGATTTGCGTTGACCAAATAAATTAAGAAAAATTCCACTAACTGTAAACTCAAACTTATTTTTAATTCATATATTATATTTCCTAAATTAGAAATATGTCAAATGTTATCATAAATCTAATCTTTCTTGTATATAAAGCTTTCAAATTAATTTCTAAAACATAAGGTTTAATCTAAATGTTATCACTTCCCTTTTTGCATTTTTTTTTAATTAATTTAAAACAAATTAAAGTCTTAGAAATCATAAGTTGTACTACAAAACTTTAAAAATTAGTTAAACATACAACTACAATAAAAAAAAATATCATAATCAAAAATTGTGTCCCCTAGATAAAGAAAGCTCAAAACTACTTAAATTCACCCTCTTTCTTCTCCACTCTTCTTAGCACACACACACACACCCCCTAATCCATTTCTCTCTCTCTCTCTCTCTCTCAACAAAAAAAAAAGAAAAAAAGAAGAGAGAATAAGAGGAGAAATAAAAAGAAAGCAACCCAATCTTTAACCTTCAAAATACCCAGATTTGTTACTTTCTTCATCCTTCTTCTTCTTCTTCTTCTTCCCAACATTTAATCTCTTTTTTTTTATTCTCAAGTAAAAAAGAAACACACTTTGTTGTCTCAATAAGCAAACAGAACAAAACCCAACTTGGGGAAATTTTCATATTTTTTTTTTCTTTTTTTTGTTAACCAAAATCACATTTTTCGTTGGGGAAAGATGAGAGATTTGGTGTCATGTTTTAGCGAGAACTCAATAAACGTGACACATCCATTATCACTATCATTATCATCACCATCATCATCATCTTGTTCAAAGTACACTACAAACAACGTTTGTATCTCACCATCATCTCTCATACCATCAACACAAACCACCATTACAAGCATCTACAGAATCGCTCTATCGAAGCATCATCTCATCATCAAAGTCACATGGTGTAATCCACACAACAACAATGGTCTAAGCATTTCTGTTTCCTCCGCGGATCAAAACCCTTCGACGCCTCTCAAACTCAACACTTCTTCACGTTTCTTCCGTAAGAAGAAAGGTAACAAATCAGTCGACTCCGATCTCGGTAGAATCGAGGTTTTTTGGGATCTTTCTTCCGCTAAATACGATTCTAACTTGTGTGGTCCTGAGCCCATCAATGGTTTCTACGTTATCGTCCTCGTTGATGCTCAATTGGGTCTTCTTCTTGGTGACACATCCGAAGAGACTCTCCGTAAAAAGGGCTTCTCCGGCGATATCGGTTTCGATTTCTCTCTAGTTTCACGGCAAGAACACTTCACCGGGAACAACACTTTCTACTCCACCAAAGCTAGATTCGTTGAGACAGGAGATTCGCACGAAATCGTCATCAGGTGTAATAAAGAAACAGAGGGTCTGAAACAGAGCAGTCATCATTACCCTGTTCTCTCTGTTTGTATCGACAAGAAGACGGTGATTAAAGTGAAGAGGCTTCAATGGAACTTTAGAGGGAATCAGACGATATTTGTTGATGGGTTGCTTGTGGATCTGATGTGGGATGTTCATGATTGGTTCTTTAGTAATCCAGGAGGAGGAGCAGCTTGTGGTGGTGGAAGAGCTGTGTTCATGTTTAGGACAAGGAATGGTTTAGACAGTAGTAGGCTTTGGTTAGAAGAGAAGATGGTTAAGAAAGATGATGAACAAGACAAGCTTGACTTCTCTCTCCTCATTTACGCCTGTAAGACTTGAAACTATAATAAACAAAAACTAAGAAAAACCATTTTTTTTTTTGTTTTCTTAGTTTTTGAGATTTACAAGAAATTGGTGATTGGATTCTGTTTTTAATATTTGAGATTTTTTTTTTTAATATGTTTGGGTTATTTTTTTTTTTAATTCTTGGGAGGAGTATAGATTTTTCTATTTTTACAAATTTTTTTTGAGTTGTGATTTTATATTGAGAAATTCGAAAAATGTGAATTTCTTCATAGGAGTTGTTTTTTTTTTTTAAATGGTTTTATTATAAATTCAAGAGCATTTGCCTGATCTTAAATTGAAGTCTTTTGTTGGGAAAACAAAATATTGTTGTCTCTATGACTCTCTTTTTAGGCAACATTGTGATCTCTATTACTATGTAGGCTCATCTGCAGTTATACATTTATTTTTTTTTCATAAATGTTGAAGTCATTGATGAATATGGTTAAGGAAGAAGAAGAATTGAAGAGTGTGAAATAAGATGAGAATATATTGGGGGCATATGTGCACGCCTATAAAGATATGCATGGAGCCTCTTTAAAGTACAAAAGTTAAAAGGCCTAGAATCTACTCATGCTAATTTTATTTTCCTCTTAATCTAATAAAAGTATATGAATGAGCTAATATGATCTTTTTATATATGAAGTTTGCAACATAGTATTTTTTTTTAGATTATGTTTTCAAATTCCACCAACTCTACTCTAGTTAGGTTATTTACATACCATTGAAGGAACAAGTTCTTCTAGTTTTAGGTGACAACATCGTAATTTCTATAGAGTTTAATTTTATTTACATTTTAATGTTAACGTTGTTGTTAAAAGGAAAAGTCAAGTAATGGCTTAATTTTAATTAAGTTGTTTCGGTTAGGGGAGATTTAGGTGGTGACATCTCAATCAAGCAACGGTTTTTTTCTATATAGTTTGGTTGATTTGGAGAGTATTAGGTAACATACATTGTAAATGACAATGTATATGTTTTAGTTATAGAATTTTGTTCTACTCTGTCAAAAAACCATTATAGTAAATAACTTAATATCATATGCCTAACCTCCTGGTTAGGTTCTCTGTAATTAACTATTTATCAAAATATATAAGTATGTTTATAAAGAAACAGGTACAAAATAATTCGGTCAACATAACAATACAATATAATGTAATTATTGTTCCGACTTCCGAGTCGTTTAAAACCATTTTAGAATTTAAAAGCCTGACAAATTACCAGTTTTGACATACGATCGAAATTTGACTATTGAGTTTTACTTGGAGAGACCAATAGCACATTTTCCCGCAATAACATAAAGAAAGTTTAAAAAAAAAAAACATGTATGATATATACAAAATGTGATCTATGCACTATGAAGTGTGCCACTGTGCCCATTCATGCATTCTGTTAAGAAAGGCTCTAGAAGATATAGTGATGTATTTTGATAGCCGAGAGTGGGTAGAGATGTGTCCTGGGGACTAACTTGGTTCACGTCGGTAAGGATTGTCTGTGATTGTGTTGTATCTTGTATAGAAAGACATCGTTTCCACTGAATAAAATCATTTAATTGTTCTACATTCATACTTTTCATCGCATTGTTGAGTTGTGAAGACAAATCTTAATATAAAAGATATATGGAATATCTCAGTTAATTGCAAATGCATGGTTGATTTTGTAAACATATATTGTATTCTGTAAACGTATTGTTGGTTCTGTGAACGTATGTTCTTGTCTTTGAACGCATGTTTCTTGTCAGTGAACATATAGTTGTCTACTAAAGTTTTATTAAGAGTATTTTGGATATTTTCGGCTCATATTTGTTTGCATCGATTTCTTCAGCCAATTAAAAAAAATTTAAGAAACAATAAATATCTTATCATTTAACAAAATTCAACCAATTAAAAAAATACAACATAATTTAAATAGTCAAAAATTATTTAATTAATACAAAAATGCATAGAAATTTGAAAAATCTAATAAAATGGAACAAAAATTATAGTCTAAAAAAATCTTATATATCGGAACAGGGGGACTTGGGGGAGTATATTATTTGGTAATTATTGCAAGAGTAGTTAGTTCATTGAAAAATGTTAGGCTAAGCTCTGATACGAAGGAATGTATCAAACTAACCTGAGATAATGAGATTAGAGCTGTTAGGCTCAAATACGCTTGATTGTGTTTCTCACACTTCACACCGAGATTACTAGATTTTGAACTCGAATACTAACTAACTTCACACGATCGATTGATTTCTCACTACTCTCATTCTGAAATCAAATTGGAAAACACAATCAAGTTTTACCAGTTCTATAAAGTTGATGACCGTCCGAATGTTATTAATCATCTAGGTGGTGTGTTTATATTCTGTTCGAGTGTAATTTTATTTCTTGTTTAATAAATTGAAGGAGGTTCTATGGCCTCCCTATCCCCTACCAAAAAAAATCAAATCAAATCAAGTTTTACAAGTTTTATAAAATCCTCATAATCTTAACTGTATTTTAGAAAATATAAGCCTTAGCTAGCAACTAAATATCAACATTAGTTCAAACTTTCCATAAATGATAATAATATGATTTCAAAATGTATTTAACAATCTCCATAAGTTTTTTTTTCATTTTATTTCCTTTTATTTTTTTATCAAACAGAATTTCTTCATTATTAAACAATTTTTTATCAATAAAAGAAAAAAAAAACTGGAAAGGGAAGGAAGATACATGTGCTGCACAGTGACTATATTGCTTTCACCCCTTTCATGAGTGGTCCCTTATTGTCTTACAATTTAATTTTCGAATCAAAATCTATCAGTCCCCTCACCCTACTACTACTAGTACTTATATATACTCATCCAACAAGTACTCTTTCCTCTGCAAATTATTAATTTCTTCCCCATATACTCCAAAATTACATGCCAAACCATCATATCAATTTTCTTGCAGTCAATTCATTTTCCTTGCCAAAAATAATATCATTTTTTATTTTTCTTTCCTTTCCAAAAATAAAATTATCATTTTATTTATTTTTATTTTTTACGAATTAATCTCGTAGAGTATAACACATTCCAGAAAAATTAAAATTTTAATATGGAAACAAAAAAGGAGCAGTCAATGTAAATAAAAAGATAAAATAAAAATTGAAAAAAAGGTAAAGCATGAATAAGTAACGGTATCTCAGAGCAACAGTAGCATTAAATTTGCTTAGGCTCTCTTCACATGGCCCTGCATGTGTCCTTTGTAAATGTTAGTGTACCCCATATATATAGACACACAACCATGTCTATTTTTTTTTTATTTATCCTTTATTATTTTAACTTTTTTTTAATTATATATATATATATGTCCTCGAATACAATTATTTTTAGGGTAATTGGTACAATGCCAAATTAACATCAATGTGACTATAACATAATTATTATTATATTGGGAGATAGATATATTAATTGGTACAATGCCAAAGTAACATTAATGTAACTATGCATTTAATTGTTCAGAAGTGACCTTTACTCTACATATCCCTCAGTTCTCTTTTGCAAATCTTTTGACATCATTTACTTTTCAGTCAGGTCGGCCAACACAACATTTCTAGAATTCAATTATCGTGGAAACTCACAACCCAAATACTTACAAAATTACACCAACTAAAAAATCTTTCTGTTTCTAACTAATGCAAATCTAAGACACACATATATATAGTCTAAATGGTAACAGGAGAATTTGGCCGAATAGCTGAATTTATTTGTGAGCTTTTGCAGAATCTGGCTAAATATATAATTCAAAGTTCAAATGGCAACTGAGTAATTTGGCTGATTTTTTTAAAAAAATAAACTTATAAAATTAACAATTAGAAACAAAATTAGTTAAATACACTAGTTTTAGGTAATTTAAGAACGAAGAAATATTATGGAAAACTTGTATAAGTTAAAAAAAAAAGGTTGAATTTTGACAAAATTTGAAGTTATTTTTTTCTAACCACACGTTAATTAAAATACTACTCCATGATATGGTTTTGGAAAGAAAAAATTACTTAAATATCTTCAAAATAAAATTATAATAATGACTTAATTAGGCTGACCATGTTATGTTACAGACTTACAGTAAAGTAAGCGTATGATACGTACATGTATGTCTTATTAAAAGACATTAGACATTAGACAAGATGATGATGATGGGTCTCTTCTCTTCTTAGATATATTTTTTTTACTTCTCCTTTAATTTATCTCGTGATCACTTTTTCCCTTTACAGCCCCATTCCTCCCTATCTCTTTGGATAACTGTTCCTATCTTTCTCCCTTTTTGCAACAACTAAGAGTATCATTAATGAGAGAACTTTTTTTTTGTTATAAAACACTTAGTGGACTCTATAGACCGGTCCGCTCACAGTTCGTTAGGACATGGCCTTACGGCTCATTTACTGTCCGCACGTTTACGGCCCATGGCCTATCTTATGTACTCGATTACTTTATGGGCTTTAGCCCTTGTACTCCTATTATATATACTTGTATGCTCGACATTAATCAATAAGACTAAGAGATTTCACTTCCTAAATTCTCTAGTTTACAACATTTTTGTGTTTTTAGATTATATATATAGTGAAAATAATGTTAGATCAGTTGTTAAGATCATAGGTAAAAAAAATGGGAGAACTAATTATGGTGTTCTTAAAATAAAGATATAGTGAAATAATGTAAGATCAGTAGTTAAGATCTTTTGTTAAGAAGGTATTTATTGGGAGAACATGTTTAAGATCATAAGATTTAATAATATAATATTCATAAACATTTTACAAATTATAAAAACTTATAAAATAACATTTAAATTGCTTACTTATAAACTTGTAAATAAAATGTAAAAAAACAAACAAACATATTACTTAATTAATTATAGCAAATAAACATCTTATTTAATCAATAAATAGTTTAATGTCCAAATTTATTTCATATATGCTCTATCAGATCCTCCTTTAATTTCCCATGTGCTTGTCTATCACGAATTATAGTATGGCCATCACCTAAACCCTCAAGATTTGAAGGCATATTTACTGAAAACGAAAGATCTGGAGTAATTCCGGTTTCATCTTCTTGTTGGAATTCTTGTTCGTCATAGAGCGTGTATGAATCTCGTTCATCTTCGACAATCATATTATGGAGTATGAGACATGCTCTCATAATATATGCAATCTTACCCTTTGACCATAAAAGAGATGGATTTTTAATCATGGCGAATCTAGATTGCAGGACTCCAAATGCACGCTCAACATCTTTTCGTGCACCTTCTTGTTTTTCTGCAAACAAACGATGTTTCGGATGTTGTGGTTGTGGGATGGATTTAACAAATGTCGCCCATTCCGGGTAAATACCATCCGTCAAATAGTAAGCCAAATTATACTCATTTCCGTTGACATAGTACGTAACTTCAGGAGCTCGACCGTAAATAATGTCATTAAATACTGGTGACTGATCAAGAACATTTAAATCGTTACAAGTACCTGGAGCTCCAAAAAATGCGTGCCATATCCAGAGATCTTGTGAAGCTACCGCCTCCAAAACAATTGTTGGTTTACCGGTGCCTCGTGAATACATGCGAAACCGTCGGCGAAATTGCCTCGTCGTGTAAGTCGGATTATCACTAAAATAATCGTTCCATAAACGTTTGTGGCCTTCTTCCCGTTGTCTATCGATATAAATACGTGTAGATGGTTCCTCCAAAATATCCTCTTCAGCAGCTTCAAATTGATTATTAAATTGCTCTTGAAAAAATTGGTTCATACTATCATTATTTGGATCATAATGGTAGTGAAATTTGTTTGAAGAAGATGCCATAGCAAAGAAGAAGAGAAAGAAGTATTTGTTTTGGGTAAGAAAGAATGAAATATTTTATTTTGGTTATAGAAGGAAATATTTTTGTTGTAGAGAGAAGCAAATGTTTGTGTTGGTGCAAGGAGCAAATGTTTCTCATCTCATATATACAAGTGAACAAACTAAAATCCAAAGAAGGCAAAGACATAGCAAACATCACGGGTTCATTCACGAGTACATAGCAACATCACAGGTTCAAAAGAAGGCAAAGACATAGCAAACATCACGGGTTCATTCACGAGTACATAGCAACAACCACCACACATCACGGGTTTGTTAATACTAAAGCAAACAACATCCAAAAGCAAACAACAACATCCACACATCACGGGTTGATCATTACTTGAGCTGGTTCACTTGGTCAGTCAGCTGGATCACTCGGTCCTTGAGCTGGATCACTTGATCCTTGAGCTGGATCACAAGTACCTTGAGCTGGATCACTTGGTCGTTGAGCTGGATCACTTGTTCGTTGAGCTGGTTCAGTTGAGATGGTTCCGGAGGATAGTAACAGGTCTCAGCCTCCTCTTCTGACTGCGTACTATAGTCTAATGGGCTGTTTATACCATAGTCATATTCACGGTCCATGACTTCTTAAACCTGAAACCGAAACACATATATAAGTTGCTGAAAAACATATATAAAACATGGATTCACATATAGCATATTAACATTGATATGGATTCACGGGTTCATATAGCATATAACATATATCATATTAACATGGATTCAAACATCCGAGATTCGCTTAGACAACAAACAAGATGGACAAACATCCGCATACATAGGTAAAAAAAACATAGTTAAAACAGTTCCGCCATTAGCTTCTTCTTCAATGCTTTTTCATCTTCGTCTAGGGTTTCATTCTTGGCAATGAGAGTGTCAAGAATGGACATCTTTTGGAGTTGTTTCATGCCCTCTAAATCCTTCTGTTTTATCTCCCACATGTGACTAAACTCCGCAGATGGTGCAGCCTTCTCTTTGCCTTTGTTCCTTACTCTTTTCGTTGCCTTGATGCCCGCGGGTCTGCTCTCGTGCTCACCAACGACAGAACCCGTAGATGGTGCAGCTTCATCAGCTTTCCTCTTGTTAGAACTGGTTGTCCTTGGAGTGGGGTTCATAGCCTCGAGACTTGTCCATTTCTGTTCATAGCGTAGAACATTCCAAGCATACTCCATACCGAACTTCTTCTTGTACAGGTTAGTGTAGATTTGGTGAGCATTTTGTAAAACATCTAGATCGTTCATCCCACTAGCTCTCTCACTCTCTGCCTCTGCAAAAGCTCCACAGAACCTGCTCACTTCCTTACTGATTTTTTGCCACCTTTGTCTACAATGGTCAGGGCGCCTAGGCTGAGCACCATCACGGACATGACTACTTGTTTCGTAGTAGTCTCCTATACGGATCCAAAAGGACCCTGCCTTTTGCCCATTCCCAACTACTGCATCCTTCGATGTGTTTAACCAGCCGCTTATTAGGACTAAGTCATCTTGAGTGGACTATAGCCTTCTCTCCCTTCGCTGTTCTGCTGTCTCTTCTGTTTGACTAGGAGGTTCACTCGGCTGTGAACTCGGCTGTGAACTTGGTTGTGAACTAAAAGAAGGAATTTGAGAGGAACCAATGTTTACATGGGGAGAAAAGCTGTCATATGGGAAGTTAAGAAGGCTAAAGTAGGGTTGAGACTGATTGTTAGGAGTATTGTTTGCTTCCATAGCAATCAGAATTAAACAAAGAAAAGATATTGTTCGAAGGTGGATGATAGAGGAGAAGTAAATGTGATGATAGATTGGAAGAAAAAAGCCAACAAGAAGGATGATAGAAGAGAAGTAAAACAGCGTGAGAGATTGATAGAAGATTCGGATGTAATATAGATCACTAAGAAGGAAACAAGATGGACTTAAGAAGCAAAGCGGGTGGAGGTAATGTAGAGAACTTAAGAAGCCATCACTAAATCAAATCAGAAGTTATTAGGGAGTTTTAATTGTAAATAACAACAACCTACTTCAGTCAAATCAGAAGTAAATAAAAGTCATTTACTATTTTTTCAAAGTAAATCATTCATAGATTTGGTAACTACTCAACTATATTTGTTAAATGATTTGGTAGCAGACAGTTTCACAAGTTTTTACACAACTCAAACCTACAAAACAAAACTACAATCACAAAGACTAGCCAAATCTAAGAGACATACAAACAAACCGAATGATAAAAGGTTAGATGGTGAGACATACAAACCAAAACAAAGAGACACTTAATTGACAACAACAATGTCTAACATCCGATACCACAAAACAATTTCCCTCATTACACAATCAAACCACAATTACCAAGCCACTTCAATCAAAACTAATCATTGAATAAACACTAATATCACAACTCAAATCAGGAAACCAACCTTGCGACTAACCTTTAACTTTCGAGCAAACGCAGGTTTCTTGAAGAATCCGATTAACTTCCACTAGTTGACCTCACCTACAAACCTCCGAAACAACGAAATTTCAAGTTTAATTCATGAGTTTTATTGTTGATAAAAAAAACAAAATACAACTCTCGGAATTCAATCATAGATAAGCTCACTATAATCGTATAATGATTAATCCCAAATCCTATACTAAACCGAAACCTAATTCACAGATTTGAGATTAACCCTAAATCGATAAAACCTAACTCAAAGATTGAAAGAGGAAACGACTGTGACAAACCTTCTCTGTATGACCGGAGATTTGCCCGACAAAGGAGAGGAGGAGACAAAGGTGTTTCGATTTTGTTTTTGGGTTCGTTTGAGATTTTGGTTCCGATATGCCAAAAGCCCGACAAAGGATACGACGGAGACAACGACGGAGACAAGGACAGAATAGGACGGAACTAGCTTCTCTCCTTTCGATTTTGGTGTTTCAATTGCCGGAAAACAAAGCTTCGACGGCGACTATGGCGAGAACGAAGCTGTCGCCGTTTTCGAAAGAAAACCAAAACCTAGACACGATTTTGGTGTTTCAATTTCCTTCCCATTTTTTTCCGACCAATCAGAAGAGAGGAAGAATGTAAGAACGGGCTGTGGATCAGTTCTAAAACAAGACCAATATTTTTGGTCTAAGCCCACTGTTCAATTTTTTTATTATATAATTGGGCTTAGAACAGGGAGAGTGATATGCCGTTAATGATGGCCTAAGGGCATCATTAATGGGAAACTTTTTTTTGTGTTCTTAGATTAAATATATAGTGAAAATAATGTTAGATCAGTTGTTAAGATCATAGGTAAAAAAAATGGGAGAACTAATTATGGTGTTTTTAGAATAAAGATATAGTGAAATAATATTCATAAACATTTTACAAATTATAAAAACTTATAAAATAACATTTAAATTGCTTACTTATATAAAAGCAATTGTATACTTATAAATTAATATAATATTCTTAAACATATTACAATTATAAAAACTTATAAATTAACATTTAAATTGCTTACTTATATAAAAGCAATTGTATACTTATAAATTAATATAATATTCTTAAACATATTACAATTATAAAAACTTATAAATTAACATTTAAATTGCTTACTTATATAAAAGCAATTGTATACTTATAAATTAATATAATATTCTTAAACATATTACAATTATAAAAACTTATAAATTAACATTTAAATTGCTTACTTATATAAAAGCAATTGTATACTTATAAATTAATATAATATTCTTAAACATATTACAATTATAAAAACTTATAAATTAACATTTAAATTGCATACTTATATAAAAGCAATTATATACTTATAAATTAATATAATATTCTTAAACATATTACAATTATAAAAACTTATAAATTAACATTTAAATTGCTTACTTATATAAATGAGATATTTTCTTTTTTTCCAAAAAATCTCGTCTAATCACATGAAGCCACGTCAAATAAGAACTGGACTTAAATCAGTTCTACATTAAGAACTAAAAAAAGTGTTCTAAGCCACTATTCATTATTTTTATAATTTTTTTGGGCTTAGAACAACCTTGGTGTTCTCCCATTAATGATAGCCTAACACCATTTCTCAATTTTGTTCCAAACTTTTAAAAACAATTAACTCATGACATAAATATATTTCAATAAAGTTTTAGTTTTCTATCAAAAATATGGCCCTTACCAAACTGTTGTCAATAGATTAGGCATTCAATTTTTTTGTAATGCCTTTATAAGACACTGATGTGATTATTAGATTAGACATTTGAGTTTTGGAAATGTAGAAAAATCGTAATGCGTTGATGGGGGGATGGGTTTGAATATTTGAGTTTAAATGGACACACATTTACTGTAGTATCTAAGTCACCAATGAATTGGTTCTTCTTGCTTATCTCTACTTTTCAAAGTTTGGGCCTTTCTGAGTCGAGTGGTTCTCTTACGATGTGTACGACCTTGTTGATGTTGCTCCCACTCGTGTCTTCCTCTTAGTACCTTGTTTCCACAAGCCTGCTTCCAACAACATGTTTCAGTATTTAGTGATATATATTCCACTCAGAGTTAAGAGATACTGTGTATGACAGAAACATAATTGTACCTCACAAACATATTGACTCCATAGATCTCTTTCAAGCGACTTTCCAGATGTTAAATCACGACCTGTATCAGTTCCTGTCATCAGGAAACTCCGGAGTATCTCTGAAGCAGGTTTAATCACTTGTGCATCCCATGACTCTTCAGATTTGCCTTTAATAACAAGAAAAAACACAAACAAGAGAGATTCTTAAAGTTTGTTATCCGAGTAGCTATGGTATTTACTTGAAACATTGCTGAAACACATAACTCATACTTAATATGTACTCTGTTGCATCAATGTAATGAATATTCCAGCCAAAGACCGTTTCTAGCCTACTCACTCTTCTTTTCTGAAACACGACATAAAATGAAACGTTTCAAAGTTGATGGATCAATTTAGACAAGTCAAAGAACAAAAATAAGTGCATCAAAGAGGACTTACTTGACGACGAACGAGCCTTCTGGTATTTAACTTCACCCTATCAATTGCTTCCTCTAACATAATCCTCAACTTATCATCTTTCGGGAAATTCAGAGTCTTCCTCAGATTCTCCTTCATAACCTTATCAGAGCTCGTTAACTGTCCAGCGTGTTTCTCCGAGAGATGCATTTTCAGGGAATCTTCAAACTCTCTGACACCTATCGATTGCCTTAAGCCTCTAGTGTAGTCAGCTCCTGGTTTATAGATGTCATATACTTCATCGAGTAGTCCAGCTTCTACCATGGAATCGACTCTTTGTTCAACATATCTGTCCAGTACCGGGGTTTCCGCGTCCATACATATCAAACAGTAATCAAAACGAGAGGCATCGATGCAGCCCCAGTTCTGCCCTGCCGCAATACATTAGTTAATTAACTTCTCAAAGCAGTTAAGGGCTATCAAATACTCTTTTGACTTTAGGGGATAATAGTTTATGTAATAGAGATATTCACATCTTCACATCTATATGCATGTTTATAAAATCAAATTGAACTCGGGTAAAGAAGGAACCTACCTCTGCAGTCTTTCCCTGATATAGCTTGCTTGGAAGAACTCCTTTACTAGCATGCAAGCTGAGGTACTGATTAATCTACAAAAAAATTGGACCAGAGTGATTAAACCAGTATTCGCATGAAACTGTGTACATATATTTTCAGGGGAAATGTCTCTATCTACATCGAAGAAAACAGCGAATCAGAAATCTCACTTTTCGGTGATTATTGGGGTGAATTCTGTTTGCTGCCACAGGATCAAGCTCTTTTAGAAGGTCATAGCCATGGCTCAAATCATCTCTCACACAGACAGAGTCAACATCCAAGCCTTTGTCAACCACTGTCACCACATTATTTCTCATTATCCAGTTATAAATTTTCTTCAATAAAAAAAATTGTCATGTAGATAGTAGTAGATTCTAGATACCTGAAGCAACATCTGAACAACACTCCTCGGTATCTTCTGCTGTATCATCAAGAAGAAATTTACTCACAACAGCCTACATTAAGAACATGCATAAAGATGAGATCAGCTGCATCAAGCAAAGGTATCTTATAAAGAAGTCTAGCCACAAAAAACAACATGACCTTGAGCACCCACAAGATTACCTGTATATAATAATTTGTTCCTCCAACAAGAACTGGAATGTGATTGCGAGAAACGATCTCTTCAATAAGCTGAAACAAATCAATCATAATAGTACTTAACAAAACCATTACTTATAAGGTGATCATTGTGACACTGATACAGAGCAGCAGAGTAAAAAACTTTGTACTCACGGGAACAGTGAAGTCTCTAAAATCCTTAGCGGTGAACTCCGTATCTGGGCTCACTGTCCCAAGTAAATGATGAGGCACTCCTAAATAACCACCAAATTCACATCAAAACCAAGCTTTAAATCTACTCGAATTATATACTGACACCACCAGAGTCATCTATCTATCTATGAAAAAATAACAAGAATTTCGAAACCTTGCTGCTCGTCGATGGTGACCTTATTGGTGAGAACGTCGAGTCCAGAGTAAATCTGCATTGCGTCGGCGTTAATAATCTCCACCGGGAAATGAGACGCCAAATCAACGGCAAGCTTAGATTTCCCAGACCCTGTTGGACCCATTATCACAACCACCTTCGCCTTCTTCATCTTCTTCTCTTCTTCCTCGATTCCGCCATTGCTAGGGTTTAACATAATCGCCTTCGTCTCTCCCTCTCCGCCGCTCCTCCGACTTGTTGTTAATTTTAACCGGAGTAAAACAGAAACAATAAATCCGGTTTATAACTAAACCGGTTTCCAATTCAACTCGGTTTGGTTTTTTAAATAGGCCCATCTACTTAAGGGCCCAATGACCTAAGTCTCTTTCTTTCCTCTGTTTTTGAAGCGTTAGGTTAGGGTTTGTTTCTGCAACTCGGTCTTCTTGGCTTTTTGTATTGTTCTGATTGTGATTATTTTGTAGATGACGAAGAAAATGGAGAAACTTAATCTAGAATCGGAAGGAACTGTCGATATGATTCATCGTCATGGTGAATTCTCAGACAAGTTAATAAACCTCATCCCTGCAAGATTCGATCTGTCTGATGATGATACAGAGAAGAAGTGGTTTCAAGGTCTTAGCAAGGCAGGAAAAGCTGAAGCTAAGAGAGACACAATTGAAAATCTAAAGAAGGCAAAGAGAGATAGGTTAGATCCTGAAAAATCTGTTTTGACCACTCTTGATTTGCAGAAATAGAAGCTGGAGAAGGAAAAGGAAAAATCCGGTAATGAGACAGATACAGCCTATGTTTCGTGGCTTGCAAGAAAACGATACGTTTGAGAAGATGTGATGCAGGGAGCATCTAGAAGCTTTCCTCTTTGCTCTGCTTCCTTTTCCTCTGTTTTCACATATCACTTTTAACATTTTAATTATGTGTTATTTCCTTTTCTTTTAGTGAAGTTTCTTCTTTTCTAAGTTAGGAATAGGCTTCGTATTCTCTATATAAGAGAACGACCTATTGAGATGTAAGACACGATATTATTGAATTATAATCAAGAGCTTTTAAACTCTAAAACCCTTGTTACGGCAGAACTTACGAGTTCTCAACGCATCAAGAAGGCAACGTTCTTGGGAATTCTTTGACTAAACAAGGACCTTGTGTTATCGTAGCTACTGCTACACCAAGATGAGACAACGCCGTCTTGAGAATAATAAGAGGAAGAAAGACTCAGCTTCTGAGGAATTTGCGAAGGATCTTACATATGGTTATGTCAAGATTGGGGACGAAGATGATGAGGAATACGGGAAAAACAGAAAGAAAAAGAGAGTTTCTAAAGCGAAAGAGCTTGAAATGGCGATTGAGTTAGAGGGTTTAAAGAAAGATCCAGAGAAAGGGGATGTTGTTGCAAAGAAGCACTCGTGGCAAGCGGCTATAAGGAGAGCTGTTGGTATCAAAGTTCGCGATGATCCAAAGCGGTTGAAGCAGAGAATCCAAAAGGAAAAGAAGAGGCGCGAGAAGAGCGCGGAGAAGTGGAAAGAAAGAGTTGAAGTGCAACAGAAGGTTAGGGTGGAGAAACAACAAAAGAGATCAGAGAATATTACTGCGAGGATTCAACAGAACAAGATGAGGAAGATTGCCAAAAGAGAGAAAAAACTCTTACGTCCTGGCTATTAAGTTTTAACTTTTGTTTCATCTATACATTACCGAGTTCTAAGACTTAATTAACATGTTTGTATATGATTTCATAGTAAGAAATTTTGATAGAGGTTAAGGTTACAAAAGTTTCATAGTCAGGAAGAAAAGAGCATATTTGAGGAACATTGTCACAGACATGAAAACATAAGAATGTGATCTTTTAACACATTTCTGTGAATCAGGAAAACAGATTTGATCACAGACAAAGAAAATATCGAATAACACAATTAAAAAAGCGCAGAAGAAAGAAGAAATCAAAGCTGGCTGCTTTTTTTTTTGCAGCCTTGATTTGTCCTAATCTTGTGTCAGCGTAGAGAAACTTCAATGCTTTTGCTGAGTTCCTCCAGCTTTGTCATCCGCAGTTTCTCGCTTTCGGTAACCAGCTGAAAACACATTTCATACCCAAAAGATTTAGCAAAACAACAATAATATTTTGGGTTGAAAGAAATGGCAAATGGAAACAGAATGTTTCACCTCAACTAGCTTGCTAACAAATATAGATTTCTCTTTGTTCTTCTCATTGTAAGCTTCAAGCGCTTCTTTGAATTCTCTCTCCTGTGAAAACAACAACAACCAATGGTCTCAAGAATCTGCAAGACATATAAGTTTAGTGAATATCCTAAACACTAATTAGTTTAATTTACCTTTCTCTGACAACTCTGTCCTAAAGGCTTGAGTTCTCGGTTAATAGTATCGACTCTTTTCCTTATCGCTGATATCTCTTTTCTCATTGGATCGGTAAGAGCTTCAAGCTCCTGAAAATGTAAAAAAACCACAACTCTCTTAAATATTATGAAAATCTTTGTCCAAGTATTCTTGAAATTGTTATACAAATCAAACTTACTTCCCGAATCTCGGCTAATCTTCTAGTAGCTTCTTCGGCGAGTCCAAGCTTTGTCTGGACCCTATCCTTAACCTCCATCTTCCTCCTCTCAATCTCATCTTCTTTTGCCTTAAACAAAGCAAAAGCAGACTGTGAAAGCTCCTCTTCTTTGTCATCAATCATGGGGCTACCATTGATGCTCATGTTCCCTGAGCTCTTGATGCGTTGAATAAATGGCGATTGTGGCTGTTCCAAGATCTGTCTTGTCGTTGCCATTGTCCCTCGCTCAGATCCTTTTCCTCTCTTCACTCAATGACAGAAGATGACTTGTTATATAACCCAAGACTGGCCTTAAAGAGCCTATCAAAGACTTGTTACAGCTGTCAAATGACCAGAATGCCCTCTTATTCAAAATGACTAGACTAACTTAGAAATTTGAATAAGAAATTGTTTTTTTTTTTGGTATGAAATACATCGAGTTGTGGCTCATGTAGTAAAAAGAAGAATACCAAGTGGGGCTAAAAGGTCTAGTAGGTTTAACATGTTTATATTGAATTGGTAATCTAACAATTTTCTTGAGTTGGTTAATTTGAAATAGGTAGCTAAAATGTTATTCTCATTGTTTGGTTCTCAATCCATAAATAAGACAAAAGATACGTATAGATAAAGTAGGCAAATGTATGGATTAAAAACAAGTATGTTAGGTGTGAAGTTGAAGGCAAAACAGAAAACAAAAAAAGGAGATATATATATTACAAATATGCAATGGAGTTTTCATGAAGATCAAAACTGAAAATAACAGATAGATAATAAAGATAGAGATTTTTCTTTTTCTTTACAAAAGACAAAAAAAGCTAAAATAAACATGTTATAGTGCTTGTAATTGAAGGCTTCTGGTAATGTGGAGGAGACAGTGAAATATGGGGGTTGTACTGTGGCTGAAACTTACGGGAAAAGCAATATTGTTGACTATTGTATATGTTGAGAGAACATGTTTATATTATACGAATAACAAGTTCGAAACAATTTGGTATATTGGACACAGAACAAGTTTTACATATATAGGAATATATCAATCAATAAAGACTATCATATCGTTTAATTGTGTTACATGTACATCGATCGAGATTTCTCATACGTCTTAGAAATCCTACTTACGTAATCTTGGTTTCCACAATGGTGTTACTCCTTTGTTTGAGCCAACTCTCATTCATTCTACTAGAGTAAATCTGCTTCGACACACTATTGAGCATCCAGGATTTGACCATGTTGTTGCATCGTTTCCATATCGGATAATAAGGATCTGTCTCCACAGGTCGGACTATAGATCCATCAACAAATCCCAATTTATTCTTAGCTTCGATACTAGTAGTCATGGCTACAATCCAAGTTCCATAGTTTGTTCCATCTAAGAGGTCAGGAACAAGAACCAAACCTGGATGATCGGAGCTGTGAAGATGATATGGGCTGTGAATGTTATCTGGAGAATCCGAGACTGTAAACGGAGCAGAGAACGACCGTGGTCGAGTATCAAGTGCCTGATGCGTAGAGCCAGAGGCAACTCGCAAAGGCGACGAGCTTCGAGAATTGTCGCGGAGAGTCGGAGAAGAAATTTCCGGTAGATCTGGTGTAGAAGAGCGATACTTCGAAGTGGTCTTTCGTTTTCCCATAATTAGCTGAATCGAGTTGAAAAAGGAGCAAAGCAGAAACAAAAACAACGCGAATCAGAAAAAGAATCGAAAGCAAGACGAAGACGCAAAGAGCTACGGAAGGATCTAGATCGGAAAAAAATACAGCGGCGTAACTAACTTTTCCGATTAGAATCGATGATCGGAAAAAGTTTGTTACAGAGAATGAGAAAGCATTCACTCTGATACCATATGAGTAAAGAATCTCATTCTCCTTATCAATGTAAAATGTACAATTGGGGGTTTATATACATTATACCAGGCCTAAACCAAAGCCTCTAAACCAGCTAATCCTAAACTATACATACTCCAATTGAACCAAAAATGATATAAACTATATACAAAAGGAATCATATACTATAATAGTCCCCCTCAAGATGGGGCATAGATGTTGAGAAGACCCATCTTGCTTATCAACTGTTGAAAGGGAACAAGATGAAGAGCCTTTGTGAAAGGATCAGCAAGCTGCAGATGAGTGTTAACATGAAGTAATTTAAACAAACCTGCAACCAACCTTTCACGAACACTATGATAGTCAGATTCGATGTGCTTTGTGCGCTCGTGATAGACAGAGTTGTTAGCAATGTGAATATCCGCCTCATTGTCGCAAAACAGAAGAGTCGGCTTATGGAGAGGAATCTGAAGTTCCTTAAAAAACTTGGCAAGCCAGACAAGTTCATCAATAATCAAAGAAATACTACGATATTCAGATTCCGCAGAGGACTTTGACACAACTTGCTGTTTCTTGGATCGCCAAAATATCAAGGATGTGCCCAAGAATATGCAATGTCCTGAAGTAGAACGTCTTGTGTCTGGACAAGAGTTATAATCCGCATCTGCAAAAGCTTGAATCTGAAGTTCTGCATTGGAAGAATAGAACAAACCTTGCCCAATAGTGCCTTTGATATAATGGAGAACTCGATAGGCTGCTTGGAGGTGATCATGTCGAGGAGCTTCAGAGAACTGACTGAGCTTGTTGACGGCAAAGGTGATGTCGGGACGAGTAATTTGAAGATACATGAGCCGTCCAATGAGTCGCCGATATACTTTACCATCAACAAAATCACCACCAGTATCCTTAGAGAGCTTGACACTGGGATCCATAGGGATGTTAGAAGGCTTACAACCAAGAAGACTTGTTTCATCAAGAAGATCCAAAGCATACTTCCTTTGACAGACATGAATACCTTCAACAGATCTTGAGATTTCCAAACCCAAGAAGTATTTAAGTGGAGCAAGATCACGCAACTTAAAACTGGACTTAAGTTGAGCCTTAAACTCCTCTACAGCAACGTCATTGTTACTAGCAATGATAATGTCATCCACATAAACTAGAACACGCAAGAAGAGATCAGTAGTGATTTTCAAAAAACAAGTATGATCAGAATGAGACTGCACAAAACCCAAATCAATCAGAGTAGATTTAAACTTCAAGAACCACTGACGAGAGGCTTGTTTAAGACCATACAAGGACTTCTTCAATCTGCAAACCGCATTAGGTGGAAGAGAGTCCCCCTTTCTTGCTGCATATCCTGGAGGAAGCTTCATGTAAATTTCCTCATCAAGGTCACCATTGAGGAAGGCATTAGAAATGTCCAATTGGTGAAGAGTGAAACCATAGATAGCAGAAATAGCCAAGAGAAGCTTCACACAGGTAAGCTTGCAGGCTGGAGAAAACGTGTCATGAAAATCAACCCCTTCAGTTTGTGTGTATCCTTTGGCAACAAGACGCGCCTTATACCTCTCAATAGTGCCATCAACATTGTATTTTATCTTGAAAACCCACTTGCAACCGATGGGTTTCTTATTCGGAGGTAAGGTACAAACGTCCCATGTGCAAGTAATCTCTAAAGCATCAACCTCAACATCCATAGATCCACACCACACCTCAAATTCTTTGGCTTCAGCATAGGTTGAGGGTTCTTTGTTTTTGTCTATAGCAACTAAAAAAGAATGATAAAGTTCTGATATGTTATTATAAGAAAGAAATTGAGAAATTTCATGAATGGTTGAAGATCCCACTGAATGACAGTAGTAATCTTGAAGATAAGCAGGCTTTTTGATTCTCCTATGCAATGTTTGAACAGAAGGTTCAGGGACATTTGTACTAGGACTAGCAGAAGGCATAGTCTCTAGGGATGATGAAGAAGGAGAAGCCTCTGCATCGGATAAATGTGGAAGCATAGGAGAATTGCTAGGCAGATCAGGAAAAGAATTCTTGGCTTCCTGAGATAACTCTGACTTAGCAAAAGGAAAGAGCTCTTCATGAAAAACTACATGTCTAGAAATGAAAATGTCATTTGTTTCTAGATCAAGAAGTTTATAACCTTTGTATCCGGAAGGATAACCAAGAAAAACACAGGCTCGAGCTCGGGGATCAAATTTATGTCGATTCTTGGGTGAGGTAGAAGCATAGCAAAGACACCCTAGGACTCGGAAGTCATCATAGGTAGGGGCTTTCTTAGTGAGAATCTCAAAAGGACTCTTCTCATCAAGCACAGGAGCTGGTAGACGATTAATGAGATGAACAGCAGAAAGAACACAATCTCCCCAATAAGGAAGTGGGAGATGTGATTGAAACAGAAGTGCTCTAGCAACATTGAGAATGTGTTGGTGCTTTCTCTCCACAACAGAATTTTATTGTGGAGTTTCAGGACAAGAATGGAAATGGATAATGTCTTTAGATTGGAAAAACTGAGTGAAGTTAAGTTCATGAGCATTGTCAGATCTAACCCCCTTAACCCTAGTCTCAAACTGAGTTTCAACCATAGCAATAAAAGAAGGAAAGATATGAAGAACATCAGATTTCTGTTTCATCAAATAAACCCAAGTAGCCCTTGAATGATCATCTACAATAGTGAGAAAATATCTAAACCCATCATGAGTAGGAACAGAAAAAGGAACCCAAGTGTCAATATGGACCAATTCAAAAGGAATTTTCTTTATATTATTATGAGAGATAAAAGGAATATGTTATTGTTTTGCCAAATGACAAGTTTTACAATGAAAATCCTTTTGTATTTTTGGTTCTTTTACAAAATGTAAAACAGAAGAAAGAGACTGAAGTTTATAAAAGGAAGGATGACCTAACCGTTTATGCCAGAGATCATGAGAAACAACAGAAGCGGCGACTAAAGAAGCTTTATGAACTGGGAGATTTATAGACTCAATGTCCAGAAAATAAAGATTGGCCACTTGTTTACCCATTCCAATCATTAAGTCCCGAGAAAGATCCTGAAGAGCACAAGAATTTTTATCAAACCAGATTTTGCAACCCATAGATTTGGTCAAACAACTGACACTTAAAAGGTTGAATTTAAATTGAGGGATGTATAAGACATCATGAAGAACTAAATGATTGCCCAAATGAACATATCCTATCCCAACAATGCTTACTAAACTGCCATTAGGAAGATTGACATTGGTATTAGAGAGAAATTTGAAAGTGGAAAAGGAAGTTTTATCATGACAAATATGGTTAGTAGCTCCTGTGTCTATCACCCAAGCATTGATAGCAATAAGATTGCTATTCGCAGAACAAACATAACGTTTGGTAATCGAAAAAGGATTTGGCCTATCAACACTGGAAAAAGAACAAATGATAGAGGGGTAAAAATTACCATGTGTTGGGCCATTGGTTAAAGAAGAAGAAGGGAGGGAAGATACTGAAACCGCATGAACCTCAGGTGTAAGTGTAGAACTCTGGATCCTGGTGTTGAGAAAAGAGACTATTTGCTGCATCTGTCCTGTGGAGAGATCATCAGTCAATCTCGGAGTCTCTGCAACAACATTTCCTTCACTCAGACTCTCGGAAATGATATTGGCTGCAGTGGGAACCACTCGTGTTGACTTGAAGCGAGGATGACCAACCAGATAACCATTTTTCTTGTAACATTTATCCATGACATGGCCAATTCTCCCACAGAAGGTACACAGTGGTTTGTTGCCTTTTTGAATCTGATAACCACCAGAAGATGCGCCCTGAGACTGTTGTTGAGTCACTTGAAAAGCAGAAGTGTCCAGAGTACCAGAAGCAGGTGGAAAACTGGCCGATCGCTGAGAATCATCTTGGTCCAACATGTTGTAGACTTCAGAGAGAGATGGCAAGCTTTTCTTCATGAGAATCTGGCTACGCACCGTGTCATAGTTACTATTAAGTCCCATAAGGAAATCAATGACACGATTCGTTTCTCTTTCAGCCAACAAATCATCAACACTCCTTGCAGTCACCTGAAGACTAGAGAGTTCTTCCCATAATGACTGAGTTTTAGTATGATAGGAAGACAGATCCATACTACCCTGACGAAGTGAATGAATCTGCTGACGCAGCTTGTACAAACGAGGAAGGTTGGATTTGTGAAATCGAGTGTACAGATCTCTCCATATCTCTGCAGCAGTGGCAAAGTAANTTGTCCTGTGGAGAGATCATCAGTCAATCTCGGAGTCTCTGCAACAACATTTCCTTCACTCAGACTCTCGGAAATGATATTGGCTGCAGTGGGAACCACTCGTGTTGACTTGAAACGAGGATGACCAACCAGATAACCATTTTTCTTGTAACATTTATCCATGACATGGCCAATTCTCCCACAGAAGGTACACAGTGGTTTGTTGCCTTTTTGAATCTGATAACCACCAGAAGATGCGCCCTGAGACTGTTGTTGAGTCACTTGAAAAGCAGAAGTGTCCAGAGTACCAGAAGCAGGTGGAAAACTGGCCGATCGCTGAGAATCATCTTGGTCCAACATGTTGTAGACTTCAGAGAGAGATGGCAAGCTTTTCTTCATGAGAATCTGGCTACGCACCGTGTCATAGTTACTATTAAGTCCCCTAAGGAAATCAATGACACGATTCGTTTCTCTTTCAGCCAACAAATCATCAACACTCCTTGCAGTCACCTGAAGACTAGAGAGTTCTTCCCATAATGACTGAGTTTTAGTATGATAGGAAGACAGATCCATACTACCCTGACGAAGTGAATGAATCTGCTGACGCAGCTTGTACAAACGAGGAAGGTTGGATTTGTGAAATCGAGTGTACAGATCTCTCCATATCTCTGCAGCAGTGGCAAAGTAAAGAATACTAGAGTAAATCTGCTTCGACACACTATTGAGCATCCAGGATTTGACCATGTTGTTGCATCGTTTCCATATCGGATAATAAGGATCTGTCTCCGCAGGTCGGACTATAGATCCATCAACAAATCCCAATTTATTCTTAGCTTCGATACTAGTAGTCATGGCTACAATCCAAGTTCCATAGTTTGTTCCATCTAAGAGGTCAGGAACAAGAACCAAACCTGGATGATCGGAGCTGTGAAGATGATATGGGCTGTGAATGTTATCTGGAGAATCCGAGACTGTAAACGGAGCAGAGAACGACCGTGGTCGAGTATCGAGTGCCTGATGCGTAGAGCCAGAGGCAACTCGCAAAGGCGACGAGCTTCGAGAATTGTCGCGGAGAGTCGGAGAAGAAATTTCCGATAGATCTGGTGTAGAAGAGCGATACTTCGAAGTGGTCTTTCGTTTTCCCATAATTAGCTGAATCGAGTTGATAAGAAGCAAAGCGGAAACAAAAACAACGCGAATCAGAAAAGGAATCGAAAGCGAGACGAAAACGCAAAGAGCTACGGAAGGATCTAGATCGGAAAAAAAAATACAGCGGCGTAACTAACTTTTCCGATTAGAATCGATGATCGGAAAAAGTTTGTTACAGAGAATGAGAAAGCATTCGCTCTGATACCATATGAGTAAAGAATCTCATTCTCCTTATCAATGTAAAATGTACAATTGGAAGTTTATATACATTATACCAGGCCTAAACCAAAGTCTCTAAACCAGCTAATCCTAAACTATACAGACTCCAATTGAACCAAAAATGATATAAACTATATACAAAAGGAATCATATACTATAATATCAACCTAGACGATTTTTTCAGATTTCATCATCAAAATATCAATAGATCAATGCTTTGTAGGTGCCCACTAAAAATAGTTTAATGTTCACAAATAAATATACATACAAAGTTCAATACAAAGTTCAAGTGTTTTTGTAATTTGCAAGGCACAAAATGTTTAATGCTCATATAATGGGCTACACAATGCTTTTGGGCCCAATAGTTAAGGTTTAAGCCCATTAAACTCCTTCCATATCTCTCTCTCTCTCAGACCTTCTTCTTCTTCTTCTTCTTCTTCACCGAGTCATTCATTTCTTCTGTAAGCAGCCAGACGAAACTTTTTAACGATCTATCCATCGAACAAAGGTTCTCATTTCTTCCGATCATCTTCTCCGATTTTACGATTCTTTCCTTCCTCGTTTTTTTAGATTTGTTTACAAATTCTTCTAAACCATTTCTTCTCTGTCGATCTAACACCGGTCCTCGATTTTTCCAGTCGCGATACCACCATTTTCGAGGTCGGAGCTAGGGGTTTTCGTTTCTCTGTTTTCGGATCAGGATTAGGTTTTGATTTAATGCTTTTGCATTAGCTTTATCAGTGCTTTGCTGTGTATTATTCGCGACTGGATGATTTATTTTAGTTTACGCTTCTTTGTTTCTTTCGCTTTTAACGTAACCTAATGGATTGATTTTGAGCTCGTTTGTGTTTCATCTATACGTGTTTTTTTTTTCACCTTAGGTTGGATCGGTTTTGGTATCTGAGAAACTGTGTTTGATACACTTGTTTATGGTAACAAACACAGCCTTCCACAAGGATCCACCAGTGTATTGTGTTTTGATTTGAATGTAACCTTTGTTTCACTATTGTATGAGTGATTCAAAGATGTTGTTGCTTGCTTCTCTATGTTATGAATGATGATGACGAAAAAATATCGTGATAGACAAGTGCCCTCCACCACTGTCTTGAGTTTTTAAGCAGTAGCTAATACTTGATACAGTAGTAGATGTTACTGTTAAGTGATAGCATATAGTTAGTTGCTTGCTTCTCCATGGTTTGTATGATGATGATGACGACGAAAAAGTATTGTGAGGGGCTGAGTTTACTGCCACAACTGTTTCCTCTCTATAGATTATCTGTAATTTTGTTTGGAGTTTTTGGATTGATTTCAGGGTTTCAAAGGAACTGAGTTTGTCCCTTTCATCTCCCATTTCGTCACTGTCAGGCTTAAATAGTAATGATTTTAATGTTTTTATGTACAGGATACTTCTTCATCACCATGGCAGCCAGAAATGCTTTCAGAATTGTGTCTCGCAGGTTCTCTAGTGGCAAAGTTCTTAGCGAAGAGGAGAAAGCTGCTGAGAACGTTTTCATTAAGGTAAAACATCAGAATTCAGAAGCTTTCCATATCGATGTGAATAAAATAATTGTAGACTAAGAATCCTCAAAGCTAAAAGTATATTTACTTTCCATTTATGATGAAAACTTTTTAGCAAGCTCTTGTTTGATTCTATCAGAAAGTATGTTGTTTTTTACTTACAAGAAACTTATCTCGTATCTAACTGTAGAAGTCAAGTCTATTTGTTATCTGAACCTTGTTGCATCCAGCTTGAACTTGAAACATGATAGATAATACTTTCAACTTTCTAAACAAATTAATTTTTTGAGCAGTGATCTTCTGTCCTATTATTTAGCTTTGTTTATTGGGTTTCTACATTGGCAGAAAATGGAGCAGGAGAAGCTTGAGAAGATAGCCAGACAGGTAATGATTTCTTTAACTTTAAGACTAGTGATATTCTGTTTAGATGAAGCTTTTTTCTATCAAGAAAAGAGAGAAAATGTACTGTGGTCAATACTCGAGCTAAAACTTCTTATATGAACAACTAGGGTCCGGGAGAACAAGCAGCAGGGTCAGCAAGTGAAGCAAAGGCCGCTAGTGGTGCAACATCAACAGCTGAGTCAGGCCCAAAGGTGTCAGAAGACAAGAACAGAAACTATGCGGTGGTGGCAGGTGTGGTGACTATTTTCGGTGCAATTGGTTGGTACCTGAAATCAGGTGGAAAGAAGCAGCCAGAGGTCCAAGAGTAAAGATTGATGGACTAGCGAGTGAATAAAACAGGGAGTGGCACATTACTCATTCCTATCTTGTGAGAAAACTTTGGACATGTTGTTGCTCTCTTTTCTTGGGGTTTTTGCTAAACCTAATCTTGAAACAGTTTTTTTTTTGGGATTGTTACATTTTAGTTTCGGAATCTTTTAATTGCATAGACTTTTCAGATCACTTTTGATCATAATTAGCCTAGCTAATATGGATTAATCCAATCGGACCCAAACCAGATTAAAATTATTAGCCCGAGCATAATCTGAAAGTGTTCGAATGGGATTCACATTTCCAATATTAACAGAATCTGAAAACCACCCAAAATCGTACTTAAAGATCTATGTCAATGTTACATTTGATGCTATTGTTCAAAAGAAAGTTGGAAGTTGCATTTTGAAATACTAAAATCTTTATATGTATGTACTTTCATTAGTGTTAGTATATACTCTATTTCATTATATTCCATCCATATCCCAATTCCATTCATATACTGAGGTTGGTTAATAGAAAAGAGAATATTAAACAATCGACGATGTAACCGACGCAATAGTTTTGAATTGGAATATAAAATGACAATAACAAGTGAGACTGATGTTTAGAGTCAAAAATCTCTTGAGATCTCAGCATCGTTCTAAAAGGATAATGGAATACTGATGTTTACTAAACTCTGTATATGTGTTTTCATTAGCTTTAGTTATGGGAAAGTGTTGGTGTATATATATATATATATATATACTGAGGTTGGTTAATAGAAAAGAGACTGTTAAACCATCGACGATGTACCCGAGGCAAAAGTTTTGAATTGAAATATAAAATGACAATCACAAGTGAGACTGACGTTTGGAGTCAAAAACGTCTTGAGAATCTCAGCACTGGTCTAATGGAATACAAAACTAAACAACAACATATAGATTTCAAAAGGCCAGGGTACAACAAAACCAGAACTCGTTTGCTACCAGCTTACTCGAATAGACTGAAACCCATGTCCTGCAAAAATTAACACACAAGTAAGCACCATCTCCATTTCAAGCTACCATAAGGTTTTAGCTCGCTCATACGAAAAAAAGAAATATAAAGAAATACTTACATCATCGGATTCTTCCTTCTCTTCCTTCTTCTCTTCTTTCTTGGACTCAGCTGCAGGGGCACCACCGCCTCCTCCACCAGCGGATGGAGCAGAAGCCATAGCAACACCACCACCACCAGACGGCACAGAAGCAAGCTTCTCCCTACCAGCAGCAATCAGCTCAGTCAAGTCTTTTCCTTTCACTTCCTTCAACAAAAGCTCAATCTGAGAGTCCTCTGTCTCAGCACCAACTGCAAAAAAATCAAACACCAACAACAAAACCACTTTCAAATCAATCAAATCATTCCACCCCAATTACAATCAACCCTCCTTCTATGATCCTTCTAACCTCAAAACACAGTCACAATTACAATCATCTAATCTTACTTGAACAAACATACATATGAACTCACTAAACCTCACGATAAGCAAATGCCCAAACTAACATTTCTAAGTTAAACATAGATATGAACTCACTAAACTCGAATTCTCCATCGACTCTTGCAATGTAAAAAAAAAAAATCGAATGCTCAAAATTCGAAGTTACTACCAAAGGAACGAACCTGATCCGAGAACATCCTTGATATCGGAACTGGTTGGGGAAGCTTTCCCACTCAAAACGGCGAGCAAAAACGCGGCGACAACCTTCATTTTCTGATACCAAAAAATAAAAAAAACATCAAATCAAGAAGACTAGTGACCACGTAGTAGGAGAAATGGATAAGTGGCGATCGCGTTTACTTACTGAGCAAGTGTTGATGGATCTCGCAGGAGGCGGAGTGAGTTTTTAGGGTTTGTTTGACGGCGATGAGGAAGAAGAAGTACGTAAAAAATGGAAACTATATGATTTATATACACTTAGGGTTTCTTCAATCTATCGAATGTCTCCGGTTTAAAAGATATCATCCTATAACCGGGACTTAATTTAATTCCGGCCCAGTTTCTTTTAAGCCCAATTTTGTATGGGCTCTAGATTTCGATTTACAGGTATTTCTTTTTATGCACGTTTTCGGTAATTGTTGTATATTGTTAGGTAATTAAAAAAAAAATGAGATGTTAAATGCTCAACAAATATTAATAAAATTTTGCTCTATTGTTAAATTAAAGGTTTTTTCATACCATTAATAAAAAAATTGCAGAGATCCGACTTTTTTGTTTCCCTTTTAATGAGAAAAATCCCAAATCAGGGACAAAAGAAGAAGGAAGAGCAAACCCTAATTATCCGATCATGCCACCAAACAACAATCTGAGAAGCGTAATCCAGCAGTGCCGCAATTTCATAGCGAGGTCTCGCGGATCATCGTTCTCTAGTGTTAACAATGGCAGCGGTGGTAAGTCTAAGTTTGATAGTTGAAATGGGAATTAGCGTGCAAGCTCTACCTCCGACTTGTGGACCAGATTGTACTGATGAATTCTTGAAAGAAGACTGCAACAAATATTGTGTAGGTTTGTCTTATAAAAATGGTGCTTGCATTTTATTCAGAGGATTTCCTTCACAAAATCGTTGTTGTTGTTTTTAAATGAAAAAATATAATTCTTCATACTCTTTGATCCAATATGTTTTACGTTTTCTTTTGTTCCCTTTAGCTATAATAAAGAGTTTTATTTCAATGGTTATACATGCAATTTCATTATTGTTGATAGTATAATTATAATAATTAATACTAATTGATAATGAAATGAATATATATTATTTATCTCACGATTTTATATAATAAATATGTTCTATACGAGTGAACATTTGTAGTCAGCTAATTAATTTATGCTTCTTAGTTTTCTAGTTGTATAGTTTTCTATTACTAGTATAAAGGAAACGAACATTGTTGAATAAATATATTTCAGATGATGATTAAATTGGAAATAATTTTGGACGTCGACCTTGTCAAGACAATTTGGTAAATGACAAAAATGGGTTGTCTTCTAGAGAATTCTTCGATGCTGTAGTGTAGTCAGTATTAGTATTTTGCTGCCCAATAAAAAAAAAAAACAGAAAATGAAAGTAAAAGTTATCGTAGTCTATATTTACGAATATGAAAGAGGGTTAACTATTGTTACATGTCAAAATTTACGAATATGAAAACGCTACATGAATGAGTTAACGCAAAGCCAAACAACTTGATATTGTGTGACAAGATACATTCAATGTATTGGGAAGAGGAAGACAACGTCCACGTTTGAAATTTTTGCATTACGATCCAACTCTTTCTTGGTCAACAAAAACTAGAATATCAAATATACCCTCTTGTTGAAAACAAATACACCTATATATAAGAGGAACCAAACCACATATAATTAGAAAGTGCAACTAGTTAAAGTCAATGTGTATTATTCATCACACATGAAGAGACGTGCAACGCGTTCCGTTGACTGACTTAGCCCTCTTTTATTAACACCAAAGTCAACCCTATTATCTCTATTAACTCTAAGTTATGTTTCTCACAAGTCACAAGTAACAATCTCAGTTTTTAAGACCAAGAAAGAAAAAAAACACACACACAAGTAAACAAAATGGGGAAGCCGACGACGTCTCAAAACAATAGCTTTATAAACCACTTCAGCCACCCACACGGCCTTCAGTTAACCCCGGCGACATCATCACCACCGTGCTCAGCTTGCAAACTCGCCGGAGGTAACGGCAGGGTTTACTCATGTAGGCCATGCAACTTCTCTCTACATGAGTCGTGCAGCAAGATGAAGCAGGTCATAACACATCCCTCTCACCCTTCTCATACGCTTAGCCTTCTTGTGGCTCCTGTCTACGATGGTGGATACTTCAACTGTGATGGTTGTGGCGTCCATGGGACTGGTTTTAGCTACCAATGCTCTCTCTGTGACTTCGACATCCATGCTCTTTGTGCTTACAAGACGCTCTCAATCATCCACAATTCTCATCCGCAACATAACCTTAAACTCACGTTTCACCCTCCTTATGGAGCCAATAAAGGTTTCTCATGTGATATATGCCTTAAGATCGGGAAGAACCAGTGGCTCTATCGATGCATACCCTGCGAGTTCGACGCTCATGTCGGTTGCATCGCTGCTCCTAATCCTCACCTCCTTCAACATAGCACTTCTTCACCTAGTCCTCATACTCATCAAGCCGGACATCCTCAGTATAAAAACTCGCTTCCTATGCCTAATCAAGGCAGTAACAGACCCAGACTCATGCCCATGACAAGGCCTAAAGCTCAAAACGTCGCTGCCAATGGACCAAGAAGACATAACAACAACTTGGTTTATAATGCTCAGGTTGGAGCTATTGGACCAAATGAACTTATTGGTCAGGTAAGACAGAGTTTTGCTCAAGGGTCAACGGATGGGAGTGGCTACGATGGTAGTGCAGGGAACGAAGAGGTTGATGTTAATGTCGATTTTGAATATGAAGGTGGTCTGTATGTTGAAGAGGCTAATGACAAGGGAGAAGACGTTGATGAGGCTAATGATGAGGAAGAAGACGTTGATGGTAATGGGCTTGAGGTTGTGGCTTATGGCGATGGTTTAAGTGTTGCTCGTAGTGAGAGTGATTTTGGAGGTAGTAGCGATGCTCGTAGCCAATGTAATGATTTATCCGATGCTGATCTCTATCCACTATCTCCGGCTAACTCACAAGGACCAAGATCAGTTCGTATGAACCGAGGCCAGGCTGGTGGGAGGAAGAAAAACACAAACCTGAATGGTACTGACAGTCGGTCTAAGAATATGGCTCTTAATGGACCTCGTGATGGTCTTCAAGGTCAAAAAAGTCCTATGCAAAACGTTAGAGGACCTCAAACAAGAAGGGTGCAAAATGTTCGTAACAATACAACAATAAGAGGTCGTGGTGGGGCTGTGAGCGTACGAGTTAATAGACCTCGTGAACCATCTGCATTTACAGCACCTCAGGGATTTAATGGGCCTAGTGTTGGACCCTCCAATGCAATTGATAATGGTGGCAACAATGATAACTACAACGAAGGTGATGGCATTGATGATGTTTATGCTGGTGAAAATAATGTTGGCTACGATGAGAGTTATGGTGAAAATTATGGTGATTGTGACTTTGAAGTTGGAGGTGACTTCGTCGATGATGGTTGTGATCAAGATTATGATGAGACTTATGGTGAAAACGATTTCGAAAGCTATAGCGACATCACAGGAGGAAGTGGGTCTATGTATGATGAGGGTGAATCTTATGGGACTATGGATGATTCCCAGTATAGTGATATGAATGAAGAGCCCAATAGCCAGTATTTACCCATGGTTGGGGCGGTTGGTGGACCAAGAATGAATAACCAGAACCAATACGGTCAAAATGGTAGGCCAAGGAATGGACGAGGAGGTACTACAAATATGAACAGATATGGAAACGTGAACCAAGGTGCAAATAGGATTCAACCTAGAACTATGGGTCGACCAGTCCAATATAGGGCAAATGGAAGACCTTATAGGGCAAATGTAGGACCTAATGGCCCGAATGGAGTTGGCAATCCAATGTTGGTGAATACAATGGTGCAAGGTTTGTGTCAAGGCTTTGCTATGAACATGCTCATTGGTGGCGGTGGTGATGTTAACGGTGGAGCGAGTGACGGTGGTGGATCATCGATCTTAGGAGGCTTGTTTGGTGGTGAAACGGAATCACAATACTAAAAGAGATGAAAATGGTATTGGATACTACTAATAAACAAATGCTCTTGCTTATTTTATGTGTGTTTGTGAATTTGTATTATTTTTAAGTTTATTTCTTTTTTCATCTTTTAAATTTTCAATGATAACTTTGTAATATTTTAAAATGTAAGAAAGTATTAAAAAATTAAATAACTTCGGGAGGAAAATATAGGCCTCTTTCCTTATCCAATTTGATAAATCGTTTACAATGAACAAAACGTTCATATAAAATAGAGGATAAAATCAAAGATTTACTAATGTGTCACTTCACTAAAACTATTTTTAGGAAAATGTAAAATGTAGTCTAAAAAGTATTATTTTATTTTATGATTATATAATTTTAAAATCTAAAAAAAGTGGAAGTAATAGAGAAATTAGAAAAGTAGTCGTCTCTACCGCCTACAAAACGAGAGAGATCTTATTACAATTCCAAATTTGGGTTCATCCTAAACACACATGACTACAGTTCTTCGAGTGACTACAGTTCTAAACTCGAAGATTCACTCAAATTTTGAGTCCTCTGTTGTTGATTTATCCGTGAAAAATCCCAAACGCGTAATGCACACAAGGTGTTCGATTGAATTCCCCAATGCTCAAAATTTTGGGTCTCTGTTTTTTTTTTTTTTTTTGTTACAACCCTTGTCACGTGGCTCTCACGTGATACGTTGTACCTTGCTCTTATATCTTCGTTGATGTTCCCGCCTCGACCTCGACGACTCTGTTTCTTCTTTCTCGTTAACACATTCAGAGAGAGAGAGAGAGAGAGCAAGAAACCGTTGTTACCATGACGAAGCTTACTACTTTTCTGAAAGATGCCAAGAGAGTAAAACTCTATGAAGATGCACAAGCCCTCTTCGCTAATGGAGATCGCATCAAGGCCTTTGAGATCATCGAAGATATGATTGCGGTTCACAAGGAAGACAAGAACTCGTGGCTTCTTCATCACGAACAAGGTAATATGTTCATTGATCTAGCGGAAACGATAAAGAACCCGTACCTCGATTTCGTCTACATGTTGGGTTCTGTAGGGTGTTTTTCGGAAAACGTGTTGTTATCACGACCTTGTGCACATGGACTCTACTATTTGGGTGAAGAGCTTGGGTCAGTGATGTATTACAAGAAATGTGTCAAGGTAGCAAAACAGTGTTTATCTGTTTCTTACCCAGACGACTCTGAATCATCTTGTGCTCAAGAGACTTGGCAAGGGCTACAGGAAGATGTGAAGAAAGACCTGGAGAGTTTAGTCGAAGATTCAGAGTCAAATATCGCTGATTCAAAGACTGAGAGACTGGTGGGTTCACTAGAAGAAAACTGTGAGTCAGAAGATTTGGAGTTGAAGGAGAGTGCAGAGCCGATTAAGAAGGAGTTTAAAGGATTGAGGTCGTTTTGGTTAGGTTTGGATGTTAAGGTCAAGGGGGACTTTATGAAAGTGAGCATTGCAAAGCTTATTAGTTTTGTCGAGGGAGTCCATTCCAGAAAGGGACGATATGCTTTGGAGAAAATTCTGGATTCTGCCAGGGAAGACAGAAAATGGATATTCTGGATGTGCCGAGCTAAATGTTCGAAGAATTTCTCTAGTGCTGAAGAATGTAAGAAACATCTTGAACTAGAACATGCTGCAGATTTTACACCTTCAAAGGAAATGGATATGGTCAAGAGGATAGGCAAAGAATGGGCTCGTAAGATATCCTTTGGAAGTTGGGAACCTGTGGATACAGTAGCTGCCGTTGAAATTATCAAAAATCAGTTTGGGGAGGTGAAATCGTTTTCATATAAGAATGGATGGTCCAAAGAATGGCCTTTAGCTGCAGATGAAATGCGCAGTAAGTTACGTAAGGAAATCAAATTTTTCCTTGTGATGTTTTGTGACCTGAAAATTCTCTCATGTAGCATTCGAGACTGGATGAAGCTTTATCCGGTTAGGCATCTTGGAAAACTTAACGTTTCCGAACAGATTCTTGTTGATTCTCACCTAGTGGAAACACCTCAGAGTATTGTTTTCTGGAATGTCAACTCAGTCAAATCCTCAACTTTCTAAAACGCATCAAGTGTGAAAGGGATGATGGTACAAATGCAGTTTGCAGAGCAGTGGACAGTATCTTGGGTTCTACTCTAGCTAAAGAAAGTATCGACTTTGACCCGGAGTTTTCATTTCTGCTTTTAGACAGAAGGTTGCTGAAAAGTAGTAATAATGCTCCACATGATGATGAAGGGACGATCAATGTTTTCGATCCCAATGTTCACTACGGCAAAGCACATGCTCAGGGAGATGATATCGTATCATGGTTAACTGACTACAATTCAGTAGAGAAGACCTTTCCCAAACCTATCAGGGAACATAATCTTGATATTTGGGTGGCTGTTCTGAGAGCTGTTCAGTTCACATGTAGAAATTTGGAAACCAAATATGCAAAGAATCTACAAGTCATAGATTATAGTAAAGCTCTTCTTGTCGCCGGGAAATTGTGTAAGGGAGAAAATGAAAGGAGAAGAAATCTTCAGGAAGCAGAGTGGAACAGCTATGCATCTCTTCTATGCAATAGATGCGAAGAGCGTGTCCCCAGAAATTCCCTCGCCACAAAATTATTTTTGTGTGCGGTGCTAGATGTTCTCCAAGGAGCTTCGGATCTGACACTTGATCTCCCTGATTTTGAAGGTTGCATGAATATTATACGTGAGCGTAAAAATCTCAGCGATGATACAGTGGTGAAGTCCTTAAGAATTTTGAAATCAGTGGTCACCTTCAAGGTTCATTCATGGTTTTTTAATTTTTCATTAGCAACATAATGACATGAATTGCTATCTTAAAGTATCTACATGACTTACAGGTTCTCCTAATCGATTCAAAGATCCTGCTGGTTATAATTCAAGGATTAGTTTGCTGAACAACCTCACCAGGCTTTCTATTGTTGACAACCGCACTTGCATCCTTCAACTACTGAAACCGTTCTTGCTGGTTAGTTGAAAGCTTCGGCTATATACAGAGGAATTTCGTATTCCGCTTTATTTGGCCTTTGAATTGTTTCTTATATGTCATTATGTCTTTTCTCATCTAGAATGAAATTGTGAATATGGAATCCAAAGCCAAGTCAGATGCTGCAGAAGCAGAACTTTTACTCGAAGAGGAGAAGTCACGGTCAAAGAAGATGAAAAAGAATAATACTAAAAAGGTCTTTGAATTCTCATATTGCTTTTCTGAATTTTTGGTTTTTCATTTGTAAGAATGAATGGTCTTCATGGTGCAACAGAGAACTTCAACGAGCATGTCTAGTCCCCTTTATAAGACGGTTAAGGAGTAAGTACCTCAAGAGTCTTTTTTGCATGTTGATAAATTGTTTTCGGATTTTCTCTGAGGAAAACGTGTTCTTACATGTCTAGTAAGCCTTCTGTCAACCTTGAACCGGAATGTACATCTCCATCACTAGCAGTGGACGAAGATTCTATGAAACCAGGTAATACACTTGCAAGTGAAAGGGGTCGATTGGAAATTTCATCCAACACTGTCGATCAAGAGCAAGGTACTAGAGTTGACCAATTTGAGTTATTTGCATAAGTCTTAATTCTTATTTAAGTTAAACGTGTAAAAGATATCAACCGGTGAACTATTTGAGTTATATGCATAATTTTTATTTGTTTCATTCTTATTTGAGTTATATGCATAATTCTTATCTTCAAGTTATTCAAAACTTGCCTGGAGAAGATTCACAGTCGGAACATTTGGAATCAGCACTTGGAGAAGCTGCAGCCAGATACAATTCAGCTCTTGACATGACGCTGAAGGTGAAGCAGTTACCAACCAAAACAAGATTTAATACCTAGACTCTCATCTTCTGATTTAATCCAGTGCATACCTCTGTACTTTGTTACTCTCTTTAAAAAATTCACAAAAGCATGTGGTACTGTCTTTACTCTCTCTTGTAGCCATCCTTGAGTTTTGGCATTGCTGGAAGAATGCTGAAAGAGAAAGCTTAGTAACTCGCCTTTTTACGTTGGAGGAAAATGAAAGAATGAGTTGTAGAAAATGCAGAAAGAAACCAAATTATCCAGAGCAAAGTTCTTATGGCATTGTTATGGCTGCAGATTCGATCAGAGACTTGAAGGTATGTTTCATTTGTTTCCCTCTTTATGTTTCCTACAGAAACTAATACTACCCCTTAATTACAAGGTTGTTCTGTGCGTATATATTTGCAGTGTGCTCTTGGGAATATAGAGTTTGTGGATATCTGTAAGGTGATCTGCATGGAATATAAACTGTTATGTGACATTAAAACAGGAGGCTGTGGAATAACAAACTTTGTACATCATATTTTAAGTAAATGCCCACCTATCTTCACAATCGGTAAGTTTTGACCACCATGATTGTATTCATTTCATATATTAAGCTCATGATAAAGCAATGTTGGTGTTATGTGGCTTTGCAACTTTAGTTTTAGAATGGGAGAAGAGTGAAACTGAAAAAGAAATATCTGAAACAACAAAGGCTTTGGACTGGGAGATAGATATCAGCAGGATGTACGAAGGATTAGAACCAAACACTAACTACCGGCTTGTATCATTGGTAAAACATACATATGAAACAGTGTCATAGATATTTGCCATTGTTCTTCTGTATTAATTTTTTTGTTACAGTTCTCAGAATATGGTAGTCTGTGATGCTGATGCAGGTTGGTTGTGGTGAAGAAGAAGAAGAATACATTTGCTTAGCTTATGTAAAGAACCGGTGGGTCAATGTCAGACATGGTGCTTTCAATGCAGAGGTAAGATGAAGATTTGATTTTGTCTTTCCGTATTATGAATGTAGAGATTGACCAAACATGATTGATGTATTTGTTGTAATGCCACAGAATGTTGGTAACTGGAAGAGTGTGGTCAGATTCTGTGGAGAAAGAAAGGTTCGACCAGAGATTCTGTTTTATGAAGCGGCCACCAGATCGATGGCCTATTAACAAGTGACGTAATTGCATCAATATAGAGAAACCCAACATGATGTTATAAAACAGACGTAATTGTTTCAATTCAAATGAAGTTTTGTTCTCTGTTGTATAATATCAGAAAATCTAACATAACTCAATTCTTTAAAAAAAAAAAAAAAATTGTTTATTGAGTGTTTAATAATAACTTTAACAATAATTAGGGTCTAAAAAGTGAAAGTAATTTAAAAGCACACTAGATCACAGTCTTCTCTTTTGCCACATTTGTTGATTCGTCGAGTCTCTTTTGTATCGCCGCCTCTTACTGCAAAATCTTTCAAAATTCACAAATTTTGTTCATCCCAAAAACATGAAGACCATTCTACATTTAGCTCTTAACCCAAATTCAAAGATTCACACGACTTTTGGGTTCTCTTTCGTTGACTTGTCCGTGAAAAATCCCAAACGGGTAAATAAATGCACATAACGTGTTCGACAAAATTCCCCAATGCTCAAAATTGGGTTTTTTCTTTTGTTTTTTCCCAAGCCTTGTCACGTGCCCCTCACGTGATAGGCTGTTATATTCGTTGATGTCCCCTCCTGCTTCGACTCTGTTTCTTCTCGCAACACACACATAGCAGAGAGAGAGAGAGACCAAGAAAACGCAAGAACCTTGAGGGATCGTTCGTAGCAATGGAGCCTACTACTACTTTTCTGAGAGGTGCTGAGAGCGCAGCACTCCACGCAAAGGCTAAAGATCTCTTCGCTCGTGGAGATCACATCAAGGCTTTGGAGATAATCCAAGATATGATTCAGGTCCACAAGGATGACAAGAACATATGGTTTCTTCATTCGGAAGAAGGTTACATGATGATGAAACTATGGTCAAAAGCAGAGAACCTTGACGTGGATTTCACATACTTGTTGGCTTCCGTTGCAAGTTTTACACAACATGACAAGTTATTAACAGCTTGCGCACATGGATTCTACAATTTGGCACGACATACAGGGTCAGTGATGTATTACAAGAAATGTGTTAAGATAGGAAAACGAGGTTTATCTGTTACTAACGCAAATGAAGACTCGGCTTCTTCTGTTGCTCAATTGAGTTTGCAACAGAAGTTACATCAGGAGAAAACGAAGAAAGAACTGGAGAATATTATCAAAGATTCTGAGTTTAGGATCTCTGTTTCCAATACTGGAGGACTGAAGGGTTTATCCGAAGAAGAATGTGAGTCAGAAGATTTGGAGTCAAAGAATAGTTCAGAGCCGGTTAAGAACAACAAGTATAAGGGGTTGAGCTCGTTTTGGTTAGGTTTGGATGTTAAGGTCAAAAGGGATTTTATGAAAGTAAGCATAGAAAAGCTTACAAGTTTTGTGGAGGGAGTACATGGGCAAAAAGGACGAGATGCTTTAGAGAAAATTCTCGGTTCTGCCAGGGAAGACAGAAAATGGATATTCTGGATGTGCCGAACTAAATGTTCGAACAAGTTTTATAGTGCTGAAGAATGTAAGAAACATCTTGAACTAGAACATGCTGCAGATTTTAAACCTTCAAAGGAAATGGATATGGTTAAGAGGATAGGCAAAGACTGGGTTCGTAAGATATCGGTTGGAGGTTGGGAACCAGTGGACACAGTAGCTGCAGTTGAAATGATCAAAAATCGGCTCGCAGATGTGAAAGGGTTTTCATATAAGAATGGATGGTCCAAAGAATGGCCTTTAGCTGTGGATGAAGAGCGGAGTAAGTTACTCAAGGAAATCAAATTTTTTCTCGTGATGTTTTGTGACCTTAAAATTCTCCCTTGTAGTGTTCGAGACAGTGTGATGCAATATCCTTTGAAGTATCTTGGAAAACTTCAAGTGTCCAAACAGAGTCTTGTCGATTCTCACCTAGTGGAAACACCTCAGAGTATATGTTTTCTGGACTGTCATGAACTCAGTCAAATCCTAAACTTTCTAAAACGCATCAAATGTGAAAGGGAAGATGGTATAGATCTGGTTTCCAGAGCAGTGGACAGTACCTTGGGTTGTACTCGAGTTACAGAAAAGATCGACTTTGACCCTCAGTTTTCATTTCTGCTTCTGGATAGAAGACTTCTGCAAAGCAATAATGCTCCATTCGATGATGAAGGGACAATCAATGTTTTTGAGCCCAATGTTCACTACGCCAAGGCACATGCTCAGGGAGATGATATCATATCCTGGTTAACTGACTACAATATAGAAGATTGGACTTTTCCCAGACCTATCTGGGAACATAATCTTGATATCTGGGTGGCTGTTCTGAGAGCTGTTCAGTTCACATGTAGGACACTGGGAACCAAATATGCAAAGAAAATGAAGGTCTTCCATTATTATGTAGCTCTTACTGTCATCGAAGACTTGTGTATGGGTGAGGATGAAAGGAGAAGGAATATTCAGGAAGATCAGTGGAACAGCTATGCATCTCTTCTATGCGATAGATGCGAAGAGAGAGCACCTGGAAATTCCCTCACTGCAAAATTATTTGTGTGTGCAGTACGAGATGTTCTCGAAGGCGCGTTGGATCTGACATTTGATTTCCCCGATTTTGAAGAATGCTTGAATCTTATACGTGAGCATAAAAGTCTCAGCGATGATGTAGTGTTGAAGTCCATAGACTCTCTGAAAGCAGTGGCCAATACCAAGGTTCATTCATGATTTTAAAATTCATTAACAACTTAATGGCATGAATTGCCCATCTTAAAGTATCTACATGACTTACAGGTTATGCTTATGGATTCGAAGATATTGCTGGTTGATAATTCAAGGATTAGTTTGCTGGACAACCTCACCAGGCTTTCAGTTTTTGACAACCGCACTTATATCCTTGAACTGCTGAGAATTTTCTTGCTGGTTGGTTTGAAACTAAAGCTATATACAGAGAGATTTCAATTTCAGGCTTATTTGTCCTTTGAACTGTTTCTAATATGTTATTATATATCTTCTCATCTAGTATGAAATTAGGAATATGGAATCCAAAGCCAAGTTAGATGCAGCAGATGCCGCAGAGGCAGATCTTTTACTCGAGGAAGATAAGAAGTCACAGTCAAAGAAGAAGACAACTAAAAGCAAAAAGGTCTTGGCGGTTCTAAATTCTCAATTTTCTTTTTTCAAATTTTGGTTAATCTGTTGTAAGAATGAATGGCCTTCATATATGAAACTATGTTTCTAACATGTTATTATGTAACTTCTCATCTAGAATGAAATTATGAATATGGAATCCAAAGCCAAGTTAGATGCAGCAGATGCAGATCTTTTACTCAAGGAGGAGAAGAAGTCACAGTCAAAGAAGAAGAAAACTAAAAACAAAAAGGTCTTTGGAGGTTCTAAAGTCTCAATTTTCTTTCCTGAAATTTTGGTTATTCTGTTGTAAGAATGAATGGCCTTCATGACGCAGGAGAGAACTTCAACGAACATATCGAGTTTTCTTCATAAGACTGGAGAACAGTAAGTACCTCAAGAGTCTTTTTCGTATGTTCATAAATTGCTTTCAGGTTTTCTCTGAGCAAAACGTGGTCTTACATGTCTAGTAAGCCTTCTGTCAACCTTGAACCGGAAAGCACGTCGGTGGTAGAAGATTCTGTGGAACCAGATGATACCCTTGCAAGTGAAAGGCGTCAATCGGAAATTTCATCCCACACTATTAATCAAGAGGATGGTAAAGTTGACTCTGTTTGTAAACGAGCTTCTCAGTTGACGAATAATGTGAGTTATATGCATAATTCTTATTTCCTTCTTTCGCCATCTTCCAGTTATGCAAAATATACTTGGAGAAGATTCACAGTCGGAACATATAGAGTCAGCTCTTGGAGAAGCTGGAAGCAGATACTATTCAGCTCTTGACATGACACTGAAGGTAAAGCATTTACCAACCAAAACACTATTGAATACCTAAACTCTCGTCTTCTGAATCAAATCATTCTCTTCGAGAAGTTCACAAAAAAATGTGGTATTGCAGGCACTCTTGAACATTAAAATGCTCAAAGAAGATTTGATGCACAATAAGCAACCATTTCAAGACCACCTGGAAGAACACGCTCATCCTGCACTACAAAATTTCTTTACTGCTTTTGTGTCAGGCGAGATAAATAATGAGGGAGTCTACAGTTGCCTCTTGAGTGACTTACTTGCTTCCCTAGAAGAAGTTATTTCCATGGTTCGTTTGAAGAAGATAACCTTCTAAGCTTGGTATTATTATTATTATTATTCTGTAAGCTTGACTGTTATTTTAAAGGAATTCTGTTTTTCTATACCCTTTTCAGTCGAGTGATGCTGCTGAGGTTCTTGTAGACATCCTAGAGTTTTGGCATTGCTGGAAGAATGCTGAAAGAGAAAGCTTAGTAACTCGCCTTTTTACGTTGGAAGAAAATGAAATAATGAGTTGTAGAAAATGCAGAAAGAAACCAAATTATCCAGAGCAAAGTTCTTATGGCATTGTTATGGCTGCAGATTCGATCAGAGACTTGAAGGTATGTTTCATTTGTTTCCCTCTTTATGTTTCCTACAGAAACTAATACTAACCCTTAATTACAAGGTTGTTCTGTGCGTATATATTTGCAGTGTGCTCTTGGGAATATAGATTTTGTGGATATCTGTAAGGTGATCCGCATGGAATATAAACTGTTATGTGACATTAAAACAGGAGGTTGTGGAATAACAAACTTTGTACATCACATTATAAGTAAATCCCCACCTATCTTCACAATCGGTAAGTATTGACCACCATGATTGTGATCTTATGAATTCATTTCATATATTAAACTCATGATAAAGAAATGTTGGTGTTACGTGGCTTTGCAACTTTAGTTTTAGAATGGAAGAAGAGTGAAACTGAAAAAGAAATATCTGAAACAACAAAGGCTTTGGACTGGGAGATAGATATCAGCAGGATGTACGAAGGATTAGAACCAAACACTAACTACCGGCTTGTATCATTGGTAAAACATATGAATCAGCGTCATAAATGTTTTAGCTATTCTTCTTCTGTATTAATCTTTTGTTACAGTCTCAGAAAATATGGTATGTGATGCTGATGCAGGTTGGTTGTGGTGAAGAAGAAAAAGAATACAATTGCTTAGCTTATGTAAAGAACCGGTGGGTCAATTTCAGACATGGTGCTTTAAATGGAGAGGTAAGACGAAAGAATTGATTTTGTCTTTCCGTATTGTGAATTTAGAGATAGACCAAACATGATTGATGCATTTTTGGTGATGCCATAGAATGTAGGTAACTGGAAGAGTGTGGTCAGATTCTGTGGAGAGAGAAAGGTTCGACCAGAGATTTTGTTTTATGAAGCTGCCGCCAGATCGATGGTCTATTAACAAGTGACGGAATTGTATCAATATGGAGAAACCCAACATGATGTTATAAAACAGACATGTTCCAATTCAAATGAAGTTTTGTTCTCTGTTCAATAATATGATTTGTCTTGGGAACTATATTTTGTTCATATACACAAAGTCCTTATCATGTACATTTTCTAGCATCCTCAACGTGTCTTGTGTGCGGCTATGGGACAGGAACGCAATTTCAAGGGACAGGAACTCCAGTAGCTCGGTAAGTAATCCATCCACTTCTCTACCTAAAAATCCCAAGAGTCCATAAGTTTTCCATAGGGGGTATTAGAATTGTTGGTGCGGGATTTAGCACCCCCGACATACCGAACTAAACCAGAAAGATAAATTGGATATTTAACTGGGAATCCGGTTAAGTACTCAGTTAGGTCATTTAAGCCCACTTCGGATAGAAGAGGCCCAGCCTCGAGGGTGAAGAACCGACTTCCACTTCGTCCGGCGGCCGATCTAAGAGATAAAGTAACTTTCCTTATTTCAGTTCGTCTGATAAGGAAAGTTAATATATTGTGCGATTTATGAATATGTATAAAGGGGGAAAGACTTCTCCATTGTAAAACATCCATTATTGAATACAATTATTCAGTTCTCTTCTTGTTCTTAGCAATAGAAACCCTAATTATTATAATATCAAAGTTTAGATTAGTTTTCTAGAGAGTTTACTTTACTGAATTTGTTTTTCCCCATAAACAAATTCATTGTGGAAATCCAGTTTCTATAGGGTTGTTTTATACATGAGAATACTCTCAGACTTGTTTAGAAAGAAAAAGGCAAATTTGCCTTTATAAGGGGCCGTTGAACAAATAGAAAAGATAACTATTTTGAAGATTTCAAGATACATTATTTCCGATTAATAATAAAGAGATTCCACGTCGAGCTTTGAGCACTCTTTCGATCTCTGAAATCTATGAGACTTGGGCCTTCCCACTAGAGGAGGAGGAGGAGGAGGAGAACGAGTTGAATTTTCTTTGACCTTTTTGTTTCTTCTTTTGACACTTTTCACCAATTCCCGGAAATAAATGACATCTCCCACAGAATAAGAGGGGTACTCCATCAGACCTGCGCATCCAATGACATTCAAGTCGTCGAGATTAGTGGCATCCTTAATCGAGCAGATGAGCTCCATCAAACTTGAGCATCCACTGAGATCCAATCTCCAAAGCTCTTTTAAACGACTAATAGAATAGGGGAGCGTTTTTAGACTTGAGCATCCACTGAGATTCAATTCTTGGAGATTAGTGGCATCCTCGATCGAGGATGTGACCTCCACAAGACTTGAGCAGTTGCTGAGATTTAGTTTCTTGAGATTAGTGACATTTCCAATAGAGGAAGAGAATCCCACTGAAGATGTTCCCTTTTGCTCATGGAGATTAGTGGCATCAACTATAGAGGAGGAGAGCCCCACTGAAGATAAGTATCTATAAAGATATGGGTTTCGCTCTATGAAATTAGGCTTTCGGTCCTGGAGATTAGTGGCATTAACTAAAGAAGGGAGCCTCCTTAGACTTGAGCACCCACTGAGATCCAAATCTTGGAAATTCTTGGCATTCCACATCAAAGGGTCCTGGTAAGAACTAGAGAAATTGTCCAGATTAAATGTGTTGAGACTAGTGATATTCCAAATGCAAGAAGGGAGTTGCACTAGACTTGAGCATTCAACAAGAAATATTTTGAGATTAGGGATATTTTCGATAGAGTTGGGGATAGTCAGCAGGCTTGTGCAATGTTCGATATTCAAAATCAATAGATTGATTGCATTTCCAATTGAATATGGTAGCTCTATCAACCTTGAGCAGTGACTGATATCTAAACTCAGGAGATTCGTGGCACTTGAGAGATCAGGAAGCTTCTTCAGGTTTTTGGAATAACTCAAATCCACCCACTTGAGATTTTGAAGAGGCTGCCCAAACAAATAAAGATACTTATTAAGTAAACAGATGAAAATATACTGAGACTGTGATGAGACAAAACAATGAAACATACTTCTATGCCATCAAGTTTTAGTTGAGTTAAAAAAGACAAAGAGTGTTAAAATCTCTTTTTGCATCTCTAAAAGTTTTAAAAGACAAATTGTTACATTTTGAAATAAAATATAAAATAGAAATAATATTTACTCACTTGGACTCCTTCCCACAGCTTCTTAAGCTTGCTGTAACGCATGTTTAGCTCGACAAGGAACGATGTATTGAAACTAGAAGGCAAACATTTCATTGGAAAATATTCCCAATGTAGTAACCGAAGCTTTGGAGATAGATAATTCAGACTTTGTTGAGAGTGTTGCAATCTACAACCATTATAATCTTCAACTTTTCCATGGAATCTTAAGAATTGGAGATTCCACATTCTTTCGAAGCATTTTTCGCTAATATCAAAATCACCGTTGATTTCAGATAAGTCGAGATCCATACCTACAATACTTTTACTACCCTGGATGAAATAAGAGTAGAGAAGGTTAGTTTACAATTTTAGAGGGAACAAGGCAATGAATTAATATATGACTAATGTGAAAATTAACTTACCGTTTCCTTGGTGAGTACTTCACAGATCTCTCTAGCATCAACCAAAAATTGGCGTTGTCCAGGTTCTTGAACAGATTGGTTACGAACAATTTCTCTACCTAGTTGTACTAACAGACTAGGCATCTTTATAAATCCACATTCCCGAGATATGAGAGACTTTTCAGCTAATATTTTAAGCCCTTGACTCAAGTCCAAGAACGTATCCGCAAGATAATCTTCAAGTGTCTGAATACTTTTATGGCTGAAAAAGCAAGCTATATAAAGAAATAAATCTTTATCTTCATCGCATAAGGCGTCATAACTGAACCTTAAAATACTCTTAATATCTTGGTGAAGCCTAGTTCTTAACCTTGGTAGTGCATCGATCCACTCTTGCTTGGACATTCCCCGGAAATAAGAGCCCATTACACTTAATCCCAAGGGGAGTTTCCCGGAAAGTTTTGTAACTTCCCATGCAAGCTCCTCGAAACCTTCTCTAATGGACTTTTGCCCAAAAGCATTCAAGCAGAAGATTTGAAGCGCCTCTTCATCAATAGGATAATCAACCTTGTAAATATGATTGATACCATGTGCCTTTAAGAGATTGTGGTCTTGTGTTGTTATGATAATCCGACTTCCATTACCAAACCATTTAGGTTCTTTCGCCATAGCATCTAACTGTACTAACCGATCAACATCATCAAGAACGACAAGCACTTTCTTATCTTTCAACCTTTCCCGTGCCACACCTAAGTGACGTATCTTCAAATCCTTTTGATTTAAGGTTTGAGATAAAAGTTGTTCTTGTAATTGCAACATGAGTGCAAAGTTGTCGCGGTTCTGTACTGTATAGACTCCTTTTATACTCACCATAAATGCAGTATGAGTGAAGTTACTACAAAGTGTTTCATATAAGGCTCTAACGATGGTCGTCTTACCAATACCCGCAGGACCCAAAACCCCTACCATTCTCACTTCATCACATTCTAGGCATAACAAAGACATCATCTTTTCCATGTGAGCTTCAATCCCAACTAAGTCTTCAAAGTAGTTTGATGGGATATAATTATTTAGTGTATTTGAAACATTTGTCGCAATTTGTTCGATCATGTCCGCTTCATTACACCTAACAAGCANTTCTCTAATGGACTTTTGCCCAAAAGCATTCAAGCAGAAGATTTGAAGCGCCTCTTCATCAATAGGATAATCAACCTTGTAAATATGATTGATACCATGTGCCTTTAAGAGATTGTGGTCTTGTGTTGTTATGATAATCCGACTTCCATTACCAAACCATTTAGGTTCTTTCGCCATAGCATCTAACTGTACTAACCGATCAACATCATCAAGAACGACAAGCACTTTCTTATCTTTCAACCTTTCCCGTGCCACACCTAAGTGACGTATCTTCAAATCCTTTTGATTTAAGGTTTGAGATAAAAGTTGTTCTTGTAACTGCAACATGAGTGCAAAGTTGTCGCGGTTCTGTACTGTATAGACTCCTTTTATACTCACCATAAATGCAGTATGAGTGAAGTTACTACAAAGTGTTTCATATAAGGCTCTAACGATGGTCGTCTTACCAATACCCGCAGGACCCAAAACCCCTACCATTCTCACTTCATCACATTCTAGGCATAACAAAGACATCATCTTTTCCATGTGAGCTTCCATCCCAACTAAGTCTTCAAAGTAGTTTGATGGGATATAATTATTTAGTGTATTTGAAACATTTGTCGCAATTTGTTCGATCATGTCCGCTTCATTACACCTAACAAGCAACAGATTAATGTAAAACCACTTAAGAAAAAAAAGAGACATACAGATCTATGTGTCAGCAATTATATATTATATTAGTAAATAACTAGTCATTTAACCGGTTGCAATAATCTAACTATCTTAGAAGTGAAAAAAAAAAAAAGTCAAAGTGGAGATCAAAAAGGCTAACCAGTTGCTTGAATGGTAACCAGCAATTATTGCCACTTGGGCCAAAGCATGTCTCCATCTCCTAATGTTCTCTTTTGTTTTACCCTTACAAGTTTTTTTGAAGACTTGTCCAAAATTTCCGGTTTGCTTCTTTACATCAGTTGGATGGACTTTATAGAAAATGGTCATCACCGTTTGATCCAACTCTTTGCTACAATTCATAATCTCCACCAATTCATTAAGGCACCATGTCGAAGAAGCGTAATTTTCCGAGAGCAAAACGATCAGGATTCTTGATCCTCTAATAGCTTTTACGAGTTCTGGACGGATCGATTTGCTTCTCCCGATATCATTATCAATGAACATGTCGATGCCCTTTGCTTTGAACTCCTTGACAACGTGACTGAGAAAGTCTTTGCGAACATCTGCTCCGTGGAAGCTCGGGAAGACATCTTGTATCCAACTACGAGACGAAGGATCAAGAGCCATGTCATGAATAATGATTCAAGATCTTTGAGTCTTTTTAGAAACCAATCTGCATAATGAAATTAGAGAAGGAGATAGCAATGTCAAAATGTGAGACGCATAACAACGTTGTGGGGGTGAAGTCAACCAAAGAAGAAGTCTATTTAGACAACAATAAAAGTCTATTACTAAATTAGGGAGTGGTTGATCCATCAATTAAGTACTTTTTCGGTTTCATTTTATAGGATGTTTTAAACATTTTATTTTGTTTCATAATACAAACATTTTATAAATCGTTTTAAGCTAATCTAGCAAGTTGACTTGGTCAATAAGGTATCTAATGGAAGTCAAACATAAAAATGGCTAAAGCAACCTTTATTGTTTTATTTTAGGGAGATTCTCAAAAATAACACCAAAATAAGTCTTTTTTCAAACTTAGCACAACATCTCTAAAATTCCAAAAATAGCACCAATTAATCTTTCAAAATTAACTCATAAATTCAAAATACTAACCCCTACCCCTCAAAACTATACGGTAAATGTGAAATTGAGAACCCAAACCTAAAAAAAAATTCTAAAAATTAATTTTACTATTTTTGGAAATTTATGAAATGTGTGCTATAATTGTCCATAAAATTTGTTTGTGTTATTTTAGGGTATTTCTCTTTATTTTATTATAAATCAAAAAAAAAAATCCTGAAAACCAAACCGAAACAGACCAAAGTATGGATTTAACAGTGTCTAACCAACAAATTATCATTATTTGATAGACTCAAACGGACTAAAATCTCTTTGGCCCTTCTCCTCTAATTCTATTCTATTTAGCAATGGTAAAAATATAATATTACTCTTAATAAAGGTTATTAAATGTTAAATATAACTAAATCAGTAAATGTTCAACGAAAAACACAATAGCTTAGTGATTGCGAGCTTCATGCACACGCGTTTGCGCCTAAGTTTAAATCCTAGGAGGCTGGTAGAAACAATTAGATGTTCAATTTTCTTTTAAAAATTGTTAGAGGGGCAATTTCGTCTTTTCGTTAATGCAGAATGAAATTGAAGAGATTTTAATTCGTCAAACAAAGAGTTGTTTTTCGAACCGCAAATGAAAACACAAAACAATTTGTTGGTTGTCTTGAAAAGCAAATGCAATTCGCAACGACAATACTGAGACCTCAATCTCTGGAAAAGTTCAAACCCAATCATCGAATTTATTATTGCTTTGGAGCTTCTTCTTCTTCTTCCTCTCGTTTACTTAGTGCACGCAATGTGTTCGACAAAATTCCTGACCGAGATCGTGAAAGTTATACGAGTTTGCTTTTTGGGTTTTCTCGCGACGGGCGCACTCAGGAAGCAACAAGACTCTTTTTGAATATTCATCGTTTGGGAATGGAGATGGACTGCTCAACCTTTTCCTCTGTTATAAAAGTTTCTGCTACTCTGTGTGATGAGCTTTTTGGTAGACAGTTGCATTGTCAGTGTGTAAAGTTTGGGTTTTTAGATGATGTGAGCGTGGGAACATCGCTGGTTGATACATATATGAAAGGAAGTAACTTTAAGGATGGAAGGAATGTTTTTAATGAAATGAAGGAGAGAAATGTTGTTACTTGGACTACATTGATAAGCGGGTATGCTCGGAATTCGATGAATGAGGAAGTTTTGACATTGTTTATGCGAATGCAAGACGAAGGGACTCAGCCGAACTCGTTTACTTACGCAGCTGCTCTTGGAGTTTTGGCTGAGGAAGGAGTGGGTGGGAGGGGAACTCAGGTACACACAGTTGTTGTAAAGAACGGTTTAGATAAAACGATTCCGGTGTCTAATTCTCTGATTAATTTGTATCTCAAGTGTGGGAATGTTAGGAAAGCTAGAGTTTTGTTTGATAAAACAGAAGTAAAGAGTGTGGTGACTTGGAATAGTATGATTTCAGGATATGCAGGAAACGGGCTTGATTTAGAAGCGTTGGGAATGTTTTACTCTATGAGGCTTAATCATGTGCGGTTATCTGAATCTAGCTTTGCTTCCATTATTAAGCTGTGTGCTAACCTCAAAGAACTGAGATTCACAGAGCAGCTCCATTGCAGTGTTGTGAAATACGGGTTTGTGTTTGATCAAAATGTAAGGACGGCTCTAATGGTGGCTTATAGTAAATGTATGGCGATGGTTGATGCTCTTAGGTTGTTCAAAGAGACAGGATCCCTCGGGAATGTTGTGACATGGACAGCGATGATTAGTGGTTTTTTGCAGAATGATGGGAAAGAGGAAGCAGTGGATTTATTTTCGGAAATGAAGAGGAAAGGTGTTAGGCCGAACGAATTCACTTATTCTGTCATTCTCACAGCTCTTCCTGTAATTTCTCCATCAGAGGTCCACGCACAAGTTGTAAAGACTAACTACGAGAGGTCTTCAACCGTTGGAACTGCTCTTCTAGATGCTTATGTGAAGTTAGGTAAAGTAGATGAGGCTGCAAAAGTTTTTAGTGGTATTGATGATAAAGACATTGTGGCTTGGTCAGCGATGCTTGCAGGATATGCTCAGACCGGAGAAACGGAGGCAGCTATTAAGATGTTTAGCAAGCTCACAAAGGGAGGGGTAAAACCGAATGAGTTTACATTCTCTAGCATCCTTAACGTGTGTGCGGCTACTACCGCGTCCATGGGACAGGGAAAGCAGTTCCACGGGTTTGCTATAAAATCAAGACTCGATAGCTCTTTGTGTGTTAGTAGTGCTCTTCTAACCATGTATGCAAAGAAAGGAAACATCGAGAGTGCGGAAGAAGTCTTTAAGAGGCAGAGTGAGAGAGATCTAGTATCATGGAATTCGATGATCTCTGGGTATGCACAACACGGGCAAGCTATGAAGGCTCTAGAAGTTTTCAAGGAAATGAAGAAGAGAAAGGTGGAAATGGATAGCGTGACATTCGTCGGAGTATTTACTGCTTGTACACATGGGGGGTTAGTAGAAGAAGGCGAAAAGTATTACGATATAATGGTGAGAGACTGCAAGATTGCACCTACAAAGGAGCATAATAGTTGTATGGTGGATTTATACAGCCGAGCCGGGCAACTTGAAAAGGCTATGAAGGTCATAGACAACATGCCAAACCCGGCTAGTTCCACCATTTGGAGAACAATCCTAGCTGCATGTCGTGTGCACAAGAAAACAGAGCTTGGGAGATTAGCTGCAGAGAAGATCATCGCAATGAAACCAGAGGATTCAGCTGCATATGTGCTGTTGTCTAATATGTATGCAGAGGCAGGAGACTGGCAAGAGAGAGCCAAAGTAAGGAAGCTGATGAACGAGAGAAACGTGAAGAAAGAACCTGGTTACAGTTGGATTGAGGTCAAGAACAAGACTCACGCATTCTTGGCAGGTGATCGGTCTCATTCTCGCAAAGAACAGATCTATATGAAGCTAGAAGATTTAAGTACACGGCTGAAAGATTTAGGGTATGAGCCGGATACAAGTTATGTGCTTCAAGACATTGATGATGAGCATAAAGAAGCTGTTCTTGCTCAGCATAGTGAGAGATTAGCTATTGCTTTTGGGTTGATTGCTACACCAAAGGGAAGCCCTCTTTTGATCATTAAGAACCTTAGGGTTTGTGGAGATTGTCATGCAGTCATCAAATTAATTGCAAAGATTGAAAAAAGAGAGATTGTAGTTAGAGATTCAAACCGGTTTCATCACTTTGGCAGTGATGGAGTTTGCTCATGTGGGGACTTTTGGTGAAATAATAAAAAGAAAACATTGTTCATAACATTTTTTACACGTTTCGAGAAATAAAGCAAATTCAATGTTTTTGGGATGAAATCAAACATGGGTTTGAGATTTGTTTTGCTTCTCAGTACATACATAAGCAGAAAGTCAAAGAGGCTAATATGATTATGAGAGGTATTTGATGGAACTTCAAATCTATTAACCTTCTTCTCCAAACTCCTGCGTGAATCTCTCATGGACATCAAGGTCAGACTTGCTCACTGTTGGCCTTTGTCTTGCAAGTACCTTCTCGAAATCTGTTCGGGTAATAGGTGGTGGAATAATCTGTCACATAAAATACACAAATCGGTCTTTAGTTTACAGCATCGAAGACTTAATGACTACAAAAACAATGTATCTCAGTATCATACGACCACACGAACTTTTTGGAATGAATTTTTTTAAGACCGATAGCATAGCATTGCATTATTTATGCGACAAATTTATGTGTCTTCCAGCGGATACATGTGGAGGATTCAAATGATATAAAACTAAGAGAAGTTTGAAACACAAAACCACAAATGATATATTCAAAGTTTTTGATGCGTACCTTTTCTGCAAGCCCTTTTGCTGCTAGATCTTGCATTGTAGTCTGGATGGCATCAGGGTGCCTAGGCCCACATGGCATCCATGTACCATCAGGAGACTTGAAAAAGAACATCGCATCTTGCGTTTTACGAACAGGCTCAAACAGAACATCTTTTACCTGCAAAAATCAAAAAGATTCTCAATACAAAGGCTTATCTATCTGTAACAACATTAAGGACAATAAGAAATAACTCAAGGACAAGTCACGTACACAAACAGACACATCTGAACCAGAAAACCCTTCTGTCTTTTGGCCTAAATATTCAAAATCAGGTTCAGTTAAATTATGAGGCGTGTCTCCCAAATGGACCTGCA
>NC_025691.1:30978207-30982680 GCF_000633955.1 Camelina sativa | reverse complement strand
CAGACACATCTGAACCAGAAAACCCTTCTGTCTTTTGGCCTAAATATTCAAAATCAGGTTCAGTTAAATTATGAGGCGTGTCTCCCAAATGGACCTGCATTTACAAAACATATCTCATTAGTAAACTGTTTCGGTCTCCCTTGAATGGTTTTTACTTAAGGAACTCGAAGCAAATGACTATACTTTGAACATGTGCTGCCGAGCCTTGGCCTCTGGGAGAGGAATATAAATACGCTTGTCAAAACGTCGTCGGATAGCCTGAAATCAACATGGTGTTACCAAGATATCATTTAACTGGCAACGAAAATATGGAACCAATCTGCTTTTATGACTTTTTTCACCTGATCAAGAGCATAGGGTGTATTGGTTGCTGCAAGCACAAGTACTTTCTCATCATTGTGTCCAACACCCTAAAATAAAAAGAGATAAATAATGAAAAGAAATGTTTCCGCTAAAACTGAATGACAGAAAGTTCAGTTCAGATAAGCTTTGCACCTGCATCTGCACTAGAAGCTCCGTTTTGATACGTCTTGAAGCTTCACTCTCATTTCCTTCTCCACGTGTACCACACAAAGAATCTATCTCATCAACAAAAATAATCGATGGGGCACTTTCGCGGGCCATCTCGAAAAGGTTTGATACCAGCTTCTCACTCTCACCCATCCACTTTGAGACCAGGTCTGATGAAGACACGCTGATGGTTGGGAAGTAAAAAGGAAACAACTATTCTTAAGCTATAACGTGTTTCCAAGAATAAACACTGTAAACACAAGATAAGATAGAAAAACAACCAACATGAAGCACCTAGCTAGACATAATTCACAACCCAAGACCCTAGCACATGATGCTAGCTAAGGAAGTTTTCATCTTTGCGATCAAGTATCTCGTGCAATCACCATTAAAATAAAAATTTGTGGCAACCTTAAACCAAAGGATCTACATATTTGCCTAATTAATACCATATTCGTCGGTTCTCTAATATGCCATCTACATTCAACCCGAGTCTGGCTGTAGATGCTTGTGTATAACATGCACAGATAGCACAATCTAGTAAATCGATTGCAAGTTGCAACATATAGTAGACTCTGCATATAAGTTTCAGAGAAAATCAAACCTTTTTGACAAAATCAAAGAACCTCAAGGATTAATTCAAGACCACCTCCTCAAACTAATCCTAAAATACTACAATACGCCTACATCCCTAACCAAATATTCAAATCCAGGAGTAATTGACTATGGTAACAAGCTATAACCAAAGAGCTAAGACACAGCACTATATACTTATGTAGCTTGAAACACTTTTAGACATATGTTACCTGAAAAAGGTAGAGTCTGCTTCAGTAGCAACAGCCTTAGCCAAATACGATTTTCCTGTTCCTGGTGGCCCATACAAGAGGAAAGCTCTCCATGGCCGCCTCTTTCCTAAATAAGTACACAAACCAAGTTTAATCAACGATACAGAGATAAAGGTCACAAATTTATAAAGAGAATGGTTTCAATCTTCAATGAATCGCTCGCTCAAATTACCTGTGAAGAACTGTGGGAACTTAACAGGCAAAATCACAGCTTCCTGCAAAGCTTGTTTAGCACTTTCAAGCCCAGCAACATCTGACCACTTAATGTTAGGCTTCTCCCTAACAATCGCAGAGTTCAACCCAGCTCGAAGCTTCGATTGCTCAGGATCTTCACCATCTTTACCACCACCGCCTTCTCCATCCTTCGGCTTAGTCTTCGGCCTCGTCGCAACCGCCGCGTCTCCGTTAGATCCCGGACCCGATCCACCTTCATCGAGAACAGCACGGATCTCCTCTGCACGGCGGAGATACTCGGTGAATTTCTGGGTAATAGCTTCTCTGATCTTAGGGTTCTTCTCATACTTGAGATGAGTTTTGAAGTACTCAAGCGCGTTCATGTATAAAGGGAACGCCTTGTTGTAATTCCCAGCATTGTCTTCGTGAACCGCTTGCTTCACGTACTCGATCGCTTGTTCCTTGAAATTGCTGTACATAACTTAGGGTTTTACCAGAAAAAAAAATTTCGAAAAATTGTGTACCTCCTGATTAATTGAATCGGTGATGATGATCAAGGATCGAGAAGGAGCCCTTGAAATCGTAATTTGGAGAATGAGAGAGGGGAAAAAGGGATGGAGAAGAAGAAGAAGGAATGGATTATGCAAATCGATGGAGAAAAAGCCAGATTTGTTGACGACGAAGACGAAAAAGGTCTTGAAAAAACAGCGGAGCGTAGGTTTGCAGAAGAATGAAACGTTGAAGCGTTTTGATGAATGATAAGGAAAACGCTTGCCGTTTTTTTATTATATGCTTATTATTTTTGTCCAACATGATTTGTATTAAAAAACGAAAAAATAAAAATAATCTTGTCATGAACGACTGAACGTACATACATAAACAACTTATACTATCATATGTGTACATTTGTTATTGATTTATTTCTATCAACAGTAAGAACAAAAGTTGCAAATTTTTTTTTTTAACTAATTTATTCTCTTTAATTGTCCCAAAAGTCTGATTATTTAATTTATCAGAACTCACAAATAAAATTAATCAAATTAGGTTAGAATCTAGGCAGTTTTTGGTGTTTTAATTTCTAACATTTAAAAAGTTATAGATTCATCGTCAATTACATATTATTCCTTTAAGATAAGTAAAAGGATTAATGACTTTATTGTAGATTTTATACGAAATGGATAATAAGATGTACAATATTTAAAGCTTAGTTATAAATTATTTATTACAATAGGTAGCCTCAAATATAGATTTTCAATTGAAAAATTAACTACATATCTTCTTTTGAAGTCAGCTACCAGATCGCAGCAGTATATCACGGTATATATTTTCATCTATTTTTCGTTGTTTTTCTACCTCCTGATCGTATGTTTTGATGGTAGCATGACATTGTTCTTTTTCTACGTCTAAATTATATTTTATACCCAATGTAACACCAAAAACTGAAACATCCCTTAATGTCCATATTAGAAACTTGAACATCATTTTATGCACATCTTATTTAGTGATGTTCATGATGGAGAGCAAACCATTTGATATGCTTTGTGGATATATCGATTTTCTTAGTGGATTTTGTCTTTGAATAACTATTAACATTTTTTGTGCAATATAATTTTTAAAAATAATTTCCATAAGACATATAGCTCAACAATTATTATAAATTCCAAATATTCATGTCATTGTTGGGTTCATAAAACATGTCAAATAAATTTTTAAAACTCATAAGACTTCGATATTTGACAACAACAAAAAAAAAATCTAAAGTTCTAAATATATATTGTATTATACGGTGAATAATTAGGATTTAGATATTTTTAGTTTTACATCTCAAAGAATGATTAGATACACTTATCTCACAAATCACATAGCTTAAGAAAGTAGTTGATGAATAAGATCTTTAATACTATATCATAAAGGAAGTTTGAAAATTCATTTTTAATTATATTTGCGTGGGTGATAAAATGATTTTTGAAAAATCAAAAACCATTTTAAATCTGCATCAAGTCAATGGCTTATCTTTGGTTTGTGGTACATGCGGTTCTGCGACTAAACCAAACTAAACCAAACCTCAACCGCCAAATCGGTAAACGCAACGCACGAGCATAGGGCCTACGTGGCAGCGTTTAGGGGACTTTCGTCAACACCCTCATAAGAAAAAAAGGTCAACGCTTTACTCTCTTCCGCCTCGAACTGGACCTGAGAACGAAAAAGAAAATGGGGAAACGAGAGAAAAAACCTAATCGACGTCGCCACAAAGGTGAATTTTCTAATACCAATTCGGGAGAAGATTTCTACGATCAGCACCCGCCGGTTGCTGCCTCCGTCGACGACGAAGAAGATGAAGAAGAAGAAGAAAACTCTGAGGAAGAAGAAGGAAACGAATCATCTGAATTGCCTTCAAAGTTCCTTCTTTACCAACAATCCGTACAGGTAATTTTGCAACTCCCTGTGCTTTTCCCTTTTAGGTTCCATTGAGTGGTTCTTACATCTCTTACAGAGAAAAAAGAAGTACTAAGCTTTTTAAGACATTGTGTTCTGTTTTTTATTTTTGGTGCAGTCACCAAAAGGGGACATAAGCTATTTGCAGAAGTTCTTTCTAATGTATATTGGTGGAAGGCAGCCACTCCATTTCCAAGAAGATTTCTGTGGCACTGCTCTTTTAAGGTAAATCCAATTGTGTCACTGAGTTTTAAAGTATCTATCTTTGAATCCTGTAGTTGGCAAAAGAAATGTTTAATGATTTGATTGTTTGATTTAGTGCGGAGTGGGTGAAGACTGACACAAGACGGACTGCTATAGGGCTAGATTTTGACCTTGAGGCGTTAGAATGGTGCATGGATAACAACATTAGTAAACTTGGTGCTGATGTGTATTCAAGGATGTCGCTTTTACATGGGAATGTTTTGAGCCCTCTTGAGGCTAAGCAAGTGAAATCTAAATCTCATGA
>NC_025691.1:30926051-30973591 GCF_000633955.1 Camelina sativa | reverse complement strand
AGCTTGAAACACTTTTAGACATATGTTACCTGAAAAAGGTAGAGTCTGCTTCAGTAGCAACAGCCTTAGCCAAATACGATTTTCCTGTTCCTGGTGGCCCATACAAGAGGAAAGCTCTCCATGGCCGCCTCTTTCCTAAATAAGTACACAAACCAAGTTTAATCAACGATACAGAGATAAAGGTCACAAATTTATAAAGAGAATGGTTTCAATCTTCAATGAATCGCTCGCTCAAATTACCTGTGAAGAACTGTGGGAACTTAACAGGCAAAATCACAGCTTCCTGCAAAGCTTGTTTAGCACTTTCAAGCCCAGCAACATCTGACCACTTAATGTTAGGCTTCTCCCTAACAATCGCAGAGTTCAACCCAGCTCGAAGCTTCGATTGCTCAGGATCTTCACCATCTTTACCACCACCGCCTTCTCCATCCTTCGGCTTAGTCTTCGGCCTCGTCGCAACCGCCGCGTCTCCGTTAGATCCCGGACCCGATCCACCTTCATCGAGAACAGCACGGATCTCCTCTGCACGGCGGAGATACTCGGTGAATTTCTGGGTAATAGCTTCCCTGATCTTAGGGTTCTTCTCATACTTGAGATGAGTTTTGAAGTACTCAAGCGCGTTCATGTATAAAGGGAACGCCTTGTTGTAATTCCCAGCATTGTCTTCGTGAACCGCTTGCTTCACGTACTCGATCGCTTGTTCCTTGAAATTGCTGTACATAACTTAGGGTTTTACCAGAAAAAAAAATTTCGAAAAATTGTGTACCTCCTGATTAATTGAATCGGTGATGATGATCAAGGATCGAGAAGGAGCCCTTGAAATCGTAATTTGGAGAATGAGAGAGGGGAAAAAGGGATGGAGAAGAAGAAGAAGGAATGGATTATGCAAATCGATGGAGAAAAAGCCAGATTTGTTGACGACGAAGACGAAAAAGGTCTTGAAAAAACAGCGGAGCGTAGGTTTGCAGAAGAATGAAACGTTGAAGCGTTTTGATGAATGATAAGGAAAACGCTTGCCGTTTTTTTATTATATGCTTATTATTTTTGTCCAACATGATTTGTATTAAAAAACGAAAAAATAAAAATAATCTTGTCATGAACGACTGAACGTACATACATAAACAACTTATACTATCATATGTGTACATTTGTTATTGATTTATTTCTATCAACAGTAAGAACAAAAGTTGCAAATTTTTTTTTTTAACTAATTTATTCTCTTTAATTGTCCCAAAAGTCTGATTATTTAATTTATCAGAACTCACAAATAAAATTAATCAAATTAGGTTAGAATCTAGGCAGTTTTTGGTGTTTTAATTTCTAACATTTAAAAAGTTATAGATTCATCGTCAATTACATATTATTCCTTTAAGATAAGTAAAAGGATTAATGACTTTATTGTAGATTTTATACGAAATGGATAATAAGATGTACAATATTTAAAGCTTAGTTATAAATTATTTATTACAATAGGTAGCCTCAAATATAGATTTTCAATTGAAAAATTAACTACATATCTTCTTTTGAAGTCAGCTACCAGATCGCAGCAGTATATCACGGTATATATTTTCATCTATTTTTCGTTGTTTTTCTACCTCCTGATCGTATGTTTTGATGGTAGCATGACATTGTTCTTTTTCTACGTCTAAATTATATTTTATACCCAATGTAACACCAAAAACTGAAACATCCCTTAATGTCCATATTAGAAACTTGAACATCATTTTATGCACATCTTATTTAGTGATGTTCATGATGGAGAGCAAACCATTTGATATGCTTTGTGGATATATCGATTTTCTTAGTGGATTTTGTCTTTGAATAACTATTAACATTTTTTGTGCAATATAATTTTTAAAAATAATTTCCATAAGACATATAGCTCAACAATTATTATAAATTCCAAATATTCATGTCATTGTTGGGTTCATAAAACATGTCAAATAAATTTTTAAAACTCATAAGACTTCGATATTTGACAACAACAAAAAAAAAATCTAAAGTTCTAAATATATATTGTATTATACGGTGAATAATTAGGATTTAGATATTTTTAGTTTTACATCTCAAAGAATGATTAGATACACTTATCTCACAAATCACATAGCTTAAGAAAGTAGTTGATGAATAAGATCTTTAATACTATATCATAAAGGAAGTTTGAAAATTCATTTTTAATTATATTTGCGTGGGTGATAAAATGATTTTTGAAAAATCAAAAACCATTTTAAATCTGCATCAAGTCAATGGCTTATCTTTGGTTTGTGGTACATGCGGTTCTGCGACTAAACCAAACTAAACCAAACCTCAACCGCCAAATCGGTAAACGCAACGCACGAGCATAGGGCCTACGTGGCAGCGTTTAGGGGACTTTCGTCAACACCCTCATAAGAAAAAAAGGTCAACGCTTTACTCTCTTCCGCCTCGAACTGGACCTGAGAACGAAAAAGAAAATGGGGAAACGAGAGAAAAAACCTAATCGACGTCGCCACAAAGGTGAATTTTCTAATACCAATTCGGGAGAAGATTTCTACGATCAGCACCCGCCGGTTGCTGCCTCCGTCGACGACGAAGAAGATGAAGAAGAAGAAGAAAACTCTGAGGAAGAAGAAGGAAACGAATCATCTGAATTGCCTTCAAAGTTCCTTCTTTACCAACAATCCGTACAGGTAATTTTGCAACTCCCTGTGCTTTTCCCTTTTAGGTTCCATTGAGTGGTTCTTACATCTCTTACAGAGAAAAAAGAAGTACTAAGCTTTTTAAGACATTGTGTTCTGTTTTTTATTTTTGGTGCAGTCACCAAAAGGGGACATAAGCTATTTGCAGAAGTTCTTTCTAATGTATATTGGTGGAAGGCAGCCACTCCATTTCCAAGAAGATTTCTGTGGCACTGCTCTTTTAAGGTAAATCCAATTGTGTCACTGAGTTTTAAAGTATCTATCTTTGAATCCTGTAGTTGGCAAAAGAAATGTTTAATGATTTGATTGTTTGATTTAGTGCGGAGTGGGTGAAGACTGACACAAGACGGACTGCTATAGGGCTAGATTTTGACCTTGAGGCGTTAGAATGGTGCATGGATAACAACATTAGTAAACTTGGTGCTGATGTGTATTCAAGGATGTCGCTTTTACATGGGAATGTTTTGAGCCCTCTTGAGGCTAAGCAAGTGAAATCTAAATCTCATGAGCTGATACAAAACATAAGTTTGGATGATGGTGATAATGAAGATTTGGTTGATGCTTATCATGATCCTAGTGTTGTTGATTCCTTAGAGAAAGATGAACCTGATTCGTTGCCGAAGAGGGATATCGTGTGTGCTTTCAACTTCAGTTGCTGTTGTCTCCACAAACGCTCGGAGTTGGTTACTTACTTCAAGAATGCACGTGAAGCTTTGTCTAAGAAAGGTGGTATTTTCGTGATGGATTTGTATGGAGGTGCTTCTGCTGAGGGACAGTTGAAGCTTCAACGGAAATTCCCAAATTTCACGGTAAATTTTCGTTCTTATACTTACATTTGGTGAAAAAGAGTGTCAGAGCCATAAAGATGAAACTTATTAGGAATGATTGTACTAACGAAATATCAATATGATATGGCAGTACACATGGGAGCAAGCTGAGTTTGACATTTTAAGTCGCAAGACAAGGATCAGTCTGCACTATCACCTTCAAAAGCAGAACAGGAAGATTCGCCATGCTTTTTCATATAGCTGGAGACTGTAAGTGGCTTGTAATTTCTGTATCCATTCTTTTCCCAAAAGTGGGACAATCATTACCAACAATTTCTCACTAGCCTTAAGAAAATCTCACTGTAACAAACAAAGAGGCCTATTTATATACTTAGGGGTATTGCTTAGCATTTTAGATAACTTGATAAGCGTAGGATGATGTTTCATCTGTCATTAGAGGTTCCTGCATCCCCTGGATTTTGTCGGTTGAGTGAGGTAGATGTTCTGTAGTGCAGTCACTATGGATCAAAACTCAGACAAGCATGTGCTCGAATGTAGCTGATATCTAAATTCTCATGTTAGTGAGTTTATTATTGCCTTGGTGGATTAAGTAGCAGCGATATCTAATGTTATATTCATGGCAAGACTTTCTTGTCGTCTATGAAATTAGTTGTACTTGTATTACTAAACTTTTGGATGCATGATTGACATCAAGTTCCTGGGTCTTCTGTTCATGTGTGTGTAGGTGGTCATTGCCGGAGATAAAGGACTGTATGGAGGAAGCCGGGTTTAGAGCAGTCCATTTTTGGCTTAGAGAAATGCCAGACGCTTCTGAAATGCGTAGAACAGATGGGTTTGGTGCAGGCCGTGATATCAAGTATGAGCAAGTCAAGAACTTTCAACAGTGTGATGCTTGGAATGCTTACATTGTTGCTGTCAACTTCTAGTTTTGTATACCAATCCGGTATGGTTGAGTCTTTCAATGTTTTGAACCATGGGTCAGTTATTTTATCTAAGCTATAATTAAAACCTTAGGATCCTCTGTCGATTTTACATCTGGCCTTTATTTCTGACATTGAGAAGTTAAGACAAAAATCTCCAATCCCTAGATTTTTACATGTGATCGTTGTTGAAGCAGTCAGAATAAATGCTCTACGGTTACTACCTAGTGTTCTCTATATTATCTTTAGGTAGTGTTCTCGAACACGATTGGATAAGTCATGAGCTCTCGATAACACTCTAGCAAAGACATCCAGGTATCATATAATATCCATAATAATATAAACCTCAACTGGTAAGGCTTAGTTTACGATTGGGATAGCCGTTGAAGGTGAGGATCCGAGAGGCTTAGATGCTAACTTGCCAGAAATCTGAATGAATGATGACTCAAGGTCAGATAGACACCATGCGACTTGTGAATAAACCGTGAGACAGTCTCATACAAAATTGTGAACACAACTTTTAATATAAGAGCCAAAGAAAAACAACTTGGCATCAACAACAACAAAAAAAAAAAAAAAAAAAAAAAAAAAAAAAAAAAAAAAAAAAAAAAAANGAAAAGGATGATACCAATTAATAAGACTATAGGTAAGGCATGTAACCTTGGGATTTGATGACTTGTGCGATCTAAGTTTGATCGAGACTAAATCAATTCTCCTAAGGTGATCCTGGTGTGACCAAATCGGAAAGGTAAGCCATTGGAGATTAATTTATGATATTTATCAATAAAATAAAATAAAAAGAGCCGTTGACCTTTTAACTCTGTGAGAAAAGAGGAGGCTTAACCGTTGACTTGATTGGTTGAAGTTATCATACGATGAGCAGTTGATCTTGACTGGTTCAGAAAACAATGCAATTTTTGGGCTTTGTGGAACCAAAGAATGTATCCCTCGTCTTAAAATGTTGGACCGGTTAGCAAGATAAGGTAAATTTAAGAGCCGGTTATCTCTAACCCATGCTATTGTCTAGCTTGATTGTGGACCGAAGTGACATCAACCAAATGCTGCTAAACATGACCAAAAGATTACTTTAAAATTGTTGCTTCCAAGGAAAGAAATTTGGAATTTTGATTGGTTGATTGATCAAATGAACAAACACTTCCTTTTGTTTTCCTAAAATTCCAAAATTAATCACATTCATCGTATTAGAAGACGTCATAACAATGCATTGAATCTCTTTTTAGGTTTATTTATCCCCTTATAAAAAGAAACCCTTTGATCTGGGGGACTCAAGTCCTTCACAACAACAAGCAAACTGAAACAATCTTCGTAGGTCCTAAAAATGACATTTTAAATTTCGTGCAAGTTGTGTAACATAAAATTTATATACTACGAATACTGTAGGAGCTTCTGGAATCTTCATCGCCACCACGAAGCCCCAAAAGCCAATCTGCACTATTTTGATTTTCCACAAATTTTTTCCTATTTTCCATTTCCAAAAAAAAAAAAAATTAATCGAGATTGCTTCGTCGTTAGTTTTTCCCAAACTCCTCTCCTCATTTTCATTTCCTCATTTCTGCTTTTAAAAATACATAACACAAAGAGAGAGAGAGAGAGAGAGAGTCTCCATCGGATCCTGTCTTCTTCTCCTCTAAACCGATCTAATCATCATCTTCTTGTTTCTTCCAGGTATCTTTCATTTTAAATTTTGTTGTAAATTATATGATTTTTGATGAGATTTTCATTAGAACATAATAGATCTATTCAAATTCTGATCATCGATCCGTTTGATTTTTTGGTAGAAATCTCGCCGGAGTTTTTTTTTTCCGAAGGTTGTTGTTATGGCGGAGGAACACAGACTACAAGAACCAAAACTATGCGCTAACAATTGTGGTTTCTTCGGAAGCACCGCTACGCAAAACCTTTGCTCCAAATGTTTTCGAGATCTACAGCATCAACAACAAAGCTCCTCCACCGCTAAACACGCTCTTAATCAATCCCTAGCCGCCGCAGCCGCTTCCGCTTCCGCCGTTTCTTCTCCCGACGGTGCTGCTGCGTCGTCCTCTGTATCGCCACCGCCACCTCCAGTTGTCAAAACGAATTTGGGGAAACGAGCGGCGGCTGATGCGGTGGAGGAGGAGGAGGAGGAGGAAGGGCCGCCGCAAGATCCGAAGCGGTGTTTGACTTGTAGGCGGCGAGTTGGAATAACGGGGTTTCGTTGTAGGTGTGGTTTTGTGTTCTGCGGGACGCATAGGTACGCGGAGCTGCATGAATGCTCCTTTGATTTCAAGCGGATGGGGAAAGACAAGATCGCTAAGGCGAATCCGATTGTGAAAGCTGATAAGCTCGAGAAGATTTGATATGTTTGTTGTTGTTGCTTGCTTGCTGTTGCTTTGGTTTGTGAGTTTGTTGGGATGAATGAAAACACACATACATACACATGAACCAAAGAAACATGCTATATTGTAAATTTAAATCTTTTATCATTTTAAGCTTATTTTGATTTCTTTTAGTTTGGTTCCAATCCAAGTGTTCTGGTTATCAATATTGATTTTTGATTGTTTCGTTTGATGTTCATGTAGAAGCTTAAAGTAGAATGTGAAATGTGTAGATTTGGATTTTGGTTTGTCATGTTTTTTTTTTTACAGGTTTCGCCACTCTTGTCTTGTTTGCCAAGTTTATGGTTGGGCTGACTTTGTGTTCTGTTTTTTTTTCCAACCCTCACAGAGAGGTTTGGAACTAAATCGAGATATGAGATGATCGAACATGTGGGTTCTAATTAACGTTCACGCACTATAGTGATATAGCTAGCATCTCACAAAATAATGATCAGTTAAAAAAGTATACAGATCCAGATGAAATTATGTGCTAGTCTTATGTTTTAATTCAATCAAACCTTGTTTGTTACTTTACTTTTTAACGTATCCTCTCTGCCCTATTCTTAATGTAAAATTGCATCCTGAAGATTGAGTCTTTCTTGAACCCTTTTACAAACCAAGATATTAAGTCGTTTGATTTGAAAGCAGAGAAACCACATCAACTGTTGGAATAGAAACGAAGAAATTAAGATAGAAAAGTTATTCAAAATAGAAAACATATACTACTGTATAACCATAGTAAATAAATAAATACTAATAATTAACATATTGTTTTTAGGGCATTAATCACAAAGTCTGACGTGGTTCTTCTTCTTCTAAGTCTTCTTCATCACGCAACTCGAACCCGTCGTAAACCTAAAATCGTCCAAATCATCAATTTCTTCATCGGCAAGTTCGAGACATCATCTATGGCGGAACCACCAAAGCATAGGGTTTTATTGGTTTCTGATTTCTTCTTTCCAAACTTTGGTGGTGTCAAGAATCACAACTATTGTTTCTCTCAGTGCTTGTTAAACCTCCGTCATGTACATAAATCGAATTCTCAAAAACCTTTTATGCTACTTAGTTAGATATGATGTGATTAAAATACAAGTTTGAGCATTTATCATCGATATATAGCTATAATCAAGTACTGTAGCGTAATGTGACAGAGCTTGGGCCAAATTTGCATTCTTTTCTTGGGTACTATCACTACAAGAAAACAAGGTCATAACCGACGGCATTTCTGACGGGCAATTGTCTGTCGGTAATTACTAACGGCATATTGACCGATTTCTGATGCCCGACGAGTTTGTCGGTTTTCCGTCAGAAACTTACCGACAGACACAGTCCGTCAGAAATCTATCAACATTTCTGACGGATTACCGACCAAATTTTGACCGTCAGTACCTTCCGTCATAATTTAGTCGGTAAATATATCCGTTGTTGTCGTCGCTCATATATTAGTCATTTACTCACAGATTTCCGACGGCAGTATATTTATATCCGTCGGAAATCCGTTGGTAACTGTATCCATTTTTATAGCCATTTATATTATTCGCTTTCTGACGGATTTCCGACAATTTTAATACTTTCAAATATTTCCTATAAATAAATAAATATCTCTTATTTATAAAATCTATTACAAATAAATAAAATAATAAAATAACTCTTATAAACAAACACTATCCGTCGGAAAATCCGTCGGTAATTAGGTACCCGTTGGTAATCTGTCAGTGTTTACCGACAAATTTCCGACAGATATAAAATTTTCGTCGGGTTTGTGATTTTTTGGTCGGGTTTTTTGATTCTGTCGGTAAACCGTCGGAAATTTCCGATATATATTGATGGGTTACCGACGGACTAGTGTAAAACCTCTAATTTTGGCTTTGTAACACACTTATTTTATAAGAAATATATAGAGGATGATGTTTTAATGGCTTAATAATCATGTTTTAAACAACAATCTTCAAAATTTATGTTTGAAAAAAAAGTTAAGTTGTTTGGCTAAAGTAGTTGTAATGTGGTATTACAAGTTATGGTTAAAGTATTTGTTACTTATCATTGAATTTTTTTCTTTTTTCTTATTAAGTTAAAAATATAGATGCTTATTTTGAAAATTAATTCCATGGTTAATATAAACACATAATATATGCATATTTGTGAGAGAAATTATGTAATTAAGGGGTTTAACCTCTAAACTGTCAGACATCCGTCGGTAATAGTTTCAAGTTACGGACGGATTTCCGACGGATCGTAAAATTAATATAAACTGTCGGATGTCCGACGGTTTTAGAAATTGTTTTTTTGGAACAATTTTTAGTTTTTTTTAACAATTTCTTGTTTTGGGTTTTTATAATATATTTTCTAATACTTTTAAACTTCTGAATTTAAATATTTAAGCATTTAGATGATTTAGTATTTAATTAAATTTTTATATTATTCTAGTTTTATTTTTCTAAAATTTTAATTTTTTTTTTAAAATTATATATATAATCCGTCAGTAATTCCGTCAGTATAACGAGAAATTTCGGAACCGTTAGCCGTCAGGAATCCGTCAGTAAAACGACTGTCGAAAATCTGTCGGTAAAATTTTCGTCAGAAATCCGTCAGTTAAATTTCTGTCGAAAATCCATAAGAAATAACCGACGGATTTCCGACAGAATAATTTTTCCGACAATCTAGATCCGACGGATGTTTCTGTCTGTTTTTCGTCGGTAATGGATGTTTCCGACGGCTAACTAACAGATATGCTTGTCGGTTTTAAGCTGTTTTCTTGTAGTGTATATTCCTTTTAAAAAAAAACTAACCTCCAAAGGACTGAATTGATACATAAGAAAATCGAAAGGTATTTTGAATCGAATTCGCATACACACAAAAAAAAAAATGTTTAACGTTCGAATCTCCAATTTACATGCTAAAAACATTAAACTGGAACATATATGTATATTGAAATAAGAGAAAGTCGCTTAGGTACGGGTTATGTATAGTAGAACGGCGGAATACAGTGCAAGATGCATCAATTGGTGCAAACTGCACCAGGAATTTGTATTTCCTCACTTTGGTATTGTAGTTGTAGTTACCCATAAAGACAAAACCACCGGTCACCTAATTAATCACTTTTTGCTTTATCTCTAGACCCTAATTTCATAATATTGCTCATATGATAGCAGAATAAGTTTCCTTAAATCTGATTGCTATTACCTACAAAAGAATGTTAGTGCAACTGCAACAAACCCCAAAAGATAGCTAAACTAAAGATGCATTTCAACAAGCCTCGTAACTCGTAAGAATTTTTGTATTATTTTTCGAAAATCTACCATTACACCTATATAGTAAGAAACATCCATCAATATGAAAATACATAGATCATGAGATTATAAGCCAAGTTTATTCAGATCACAAACAGTTCATAATAAATACGATAGAGAAAGCTGTTTCCCGTAACTAAAATATAGAATGCCTGGAACAACACACATTGTCCAGCCAGAATTAGTTACGGCAGTGGTGGAAGTCATTTAACGGCGTCTAGCGGCGGTCTCACGCTGGCAGTTGAAGAAAACAGCCGCGACGGGGAGGCCGAGATCGTTCTCATGTGCAAACTCTCGAGTGTTGAACTGGTCTCTGTACGATGGCACAGACACCACACTTCCTCTACGGTTCTGCTTGAACAACAAATACACAAAGCGGTGGATCCCTATGTTTGGCCTAGGCATCTCGTACCCGATCATCTCTTTTCCTGTTTTGTATTCTTATATTAAGAATCTTCGCAACATAATAAAAAATATACGTATATGAAACTTATTATAGTATGTTATTTATATGTATAGGACGTACCAAATGACACATCAGTCGTCCCAGGGATATCGGTAACAATCCTGAAGTTGATCATTGCAAGAAAATGTTATGTTTCTGAGTAAAATATCATGTCTCTTACTATTATTATTATTATTTTCCTTCTTTTGTAAATTTTTCTCTAATAAAAAATTGAAAAGAACAATTTTACCAGTGCAAGTGCTCTCTCAGATAAGGATCACTAGGTCCAGGAACATCAGGATCAGTCATGACCTGTTTGAAATATTCGATATATGTGAATACACGTGACTCATCCGATATACATAGATTAACATATATAACACGTATGTATCTGACACAAACTAGTTCGTTCTGCAAATCTTTTTGTATATAATATTAACTGCATATGAAGATAATATAAATAACTAAAATCTCATTTTTGTATGTACAGAAAGATTCAAATATTTATGAGATAAAGAGCGACAAGCGAAGAAAAAGTTGTTTAACGAAAATTAAGAATCGCCTAGCTAAGCTATTTTCACCTTAACATAACTTTAAATTTTAGTTATTTATGCATATATGGTATATAATATATATGATATAAATCATATACAATGAAAGCAATGCGTACCAAAGTGAAGAATGATCTCAAGTCACCCCCATGAACTTCAACCTTAGGTTTGTTTGTAACAGCAGAAGGGAAAAGTTCATGGCCATTGTAGACTTGCTTGTCAGAGTTATAGGTCACTGTCATTTTCACTGCCTGCAAACAATTGTCCACAACGTCTCCGATCACTCTCCCAACCATAAGCGGGTCTGAGCTAATCCTGGCCATCTCAATTGCTTGGTTAAGTGTTTAGAAGAAGAAATAAAGAATTAAAGTATGGAAAAAAATAAGGAAATAGTGTTTTGAGTTTGATGAAATTATTTTGTGTTGGTGTGGGGAGAGACAAGCTTGGGCTTGCTTTAGCTCTGCTTTGGGGGATATGTTTGTGTTGATTTGATGAAGCATAAAGTGAGATGAGCATGTATTTATAGGATTTTAGAGAGGAAATTAAATGGCTGTAATGCATTTGATTTGATGTATAGATCCAAGGAATATATTTCTTTTTTTTGTTAATATAGATGCTTCACGCAGAAAGAAAAAAAATGGAAAAGAAGAAGACATTTTTTTAATTCTACGTACATAGATCATCATACACCAAAATAAAATAAAACTAACGTCCAGGGTTGGATATTTCTGATCATTTAACTATATTTGCATTGGCCAAAATAAATTATTTTTTGCACAGCTAGGTTTTTTATAGTTTTTTTTTTGGACAACCAGCTAGGTTTTTTATATAAGGTACGTTAAATTTTCCTTTTCTTCGTACGTAATGATTCAATAAAAAAAAGAACTATGTATGCATTAGGTGGTTTAAGTACCATCACTGAAGTCGTCATTATAAATCTGATATTATATTTGTTATGTTCAAGGAAAACTCTTTCTGAGTGAAATATAAAATATTTCTACCAAGTGGATAGATTAAATATGTTTGTTGAAATATAGTTTTATAATAAAATTTATGTTAGAATGAGAGAAGATTAAAAGAAGAGAAATGTGATACGGCAATGTTCTTCTCTAGCCATTATTTAAACAGAACGAGTGCATAAACTTGGTGGCATCGGGAATTTAGCTTTTCCTTTTTTCTATCTGAATTTTTTATTCTAGTACGTTAAGACTTTTATGTTCTATATATATTTTTTTTTCTTTACGTTATAATATCTATATTAACATTGTAGTATATTTTGTGTTATAATATCTATATTAATATTGAAGTATATTTTGTGTTCTGCTTTTTTTAGTTTTATTTATTTAATTTTTTTTATAATATTAATTTCTCAAAATTTTCCATAAATAGTATCACGATAGATTTTCTTTCTTAAATCTATATTAATATTTTTTAAGTATATTTGATGTTTTACCTTTGAAATTATATGTATTTAAAATTTAATCCCTAAAAATTTTCTAAAAATAACATCATTTCAGATTTTGTTTCCTAAATATTTAACATTTCATTCCAACCAAAAATAAAAAACAGCAATCAATATTATATAAAGACATAAACTATGATATATTTTCCATTTTATTTTCCAAACATGTGAGTTTTTATTCTTAATGTAAGAAGAACTTCTAATTCTTTAAATATTATAATTAATATATATATATAAATTTAATAAAATTTAAATTATTATGAATATGTAAAATTAAAAAAAAAATACTATACAATGTGGTTATAAAAAGGACATGTTGGAATTAATAAAATATTATTAAATATGTGCTAACACGGGTTAAATCCGCATTTTATTATTTGCCAACACTATAAATATTATAATATCTCACATATAAAATCAATTTGTTTTATCTAAGATTGTGTAAAATAATTAATTCATTAGGAAAAATGTGACTTAATCACATCATATAAATGACTTATTATGTATTTAGATCCCTTATTTTTTGTTATGATAATTAAAATCGAAATAGAATCTCGAATACTAAACAAAACAATCTAAATATAATAAAAAAGTCATATATTACAGATTAAAAAATTAATATAAATATTTAGTCGTACAAGCGACTGGAAAATTAGGTTATTTCTCTATTTATAAAACATTCAATATCTAACAAATAAATAGAATATAAAATATAAATAATAAAACTATATGCACGCGGTGTACCACATATTAAAATCTAGTACATTTATATTATTTTTAAAATGCGTCGCCATACGCCGTAGAACTAGGAGTATTTCTCTAGAGGAAAAGAAAGGATTGGTCTCGTGTTTTCTAGTTTCAATAGGTGTCCTTTGGGAAGATATCTGTATTTTACCGGCGGATTTCCCATGAATAGGCTATATCCATCGAAAATTTATCAGTAGTTCTAAAATCATATAATGACGAATTTATATAGTTTAAAATTTTTGATAACAGTTACAATACTCTTATTCATCGAAATATATTGAGGACTCTCGATCCGTTGAAAATATCGTTGGAAACAACTGCGTTTTCTTGTAGTGAATTTCTACTAGAAGCCCAAAGATGATGAAAACTTAAATATTTCATGTTAAAACCAAACGGTATACAAAAATATATGTATATATACATTGCTATAATGAAACATGCCCATGTAACTATGGATCACATTATATTTAACAAAAAAAATGAATACAATGGATAATAATATATATATCAACGAGGATAATATATATTCTCATTTTCATAATTTCTTTACCAAAAACAATTAAAAACTATTTCCATCATTTGAAATTGTTCTGCGCATACTGTATATGGTAATTATTTTAAATTGGACCAAGAGTACTTGATTTTTTTTGGGTGAAGGACAAAGAGTACTTGATTGCATGAAAATGGTAAAGATGATATAAACATATATTGTATTTATACTTGACCGGTTTAACATAGTTCATTAGTATTATTCTTCTGTCATATACTATTCCGATTTTTTTTTTTGAATGAGATACACAAGTAATTCCGATTAGTTACATAAGTAACTGTGTTATATACTACTTTAATTATCTATGGAAATGGAACTTTCTTTTTGTGTAAGGAAATTAGGAAATCATTATGTGTCGATTGATTGGTTTCTGTGAGTTGCGGAAATGTCAAATTTAGTTTTGGTAGATCTCGAAATGTTTTTCTTATCTTATCATTTTTAACAAAAGCGGAAGAAGTTTCTCCTCCGATTTTACCTTGCTATTTAACTATTCTATGTAGTTAACAAAAAAGAAATATCAGTATTCAGCTTTACATAAGTCTCTTCGTATGGAATTTGATATGAATTTTTAAGTGTCCTTCTTTAGCACTACTAAGCGAATTTGTTCGTTTATTGTTTTTACTTTGTTTAAAACAAAGTCGAACCTATGAGTGGATGAGAAGTGGCAGATTTACCAATATGGTCTTTAAAATTCCTTAATTCTTTTTTGGACTGTGTATATAGATGCATACAATTTATTCAATTAACTTAGTCTTCAAAGAAATGTTTAAAAGAACAAAAATATGAGAACCTTTTTTTATTCCAAGTGTCAGTGTCGACCATGAATCACAGCTTTGGCTGCTTAGTGTGTTTCTACTTTTGTCTACTCCTTAATTTAAATTTTACGAATAAAGAAAAAAAAAAACAGAAACTTCAAGTGTCATTATTCTGGTTGTAAAACTCAACGTCGCTTTTTCAATAGGAGTAATATGTTTCTAAGAAAAGTATTGATATTGGAGTTTGAGGAAAAGAAATATATTCTCTGTTAGGTGTGTGGATGTCTGTAAAGAATATATCCCAAAACAACTAATGTCATTCTTTAAACTTACCATTTTTGGAAATTTTAATGTTGGCGACCCACAACCCCCAATGCCTTTCCCACACATACAAAGGCTGACAAATTGTGAAAGGTCACTTCAACTTGGAAAAAAAAAAGATTCACTTCTTCTGTCACTCCTCTTTATATATAATTTCTTTCCTTTTCCATAAAAAAAACTATGAAGTAGAAAACAAGATCTGGGTTTCCTCTTATAGAAACCCTGGTTCCAATCTAACTGTCCTCAGATTACACGTTTCAAGTGTACTTTGCATGTGATCGTGAATATATTTTTATTATTTATTTTTTCTTTACTTTAGCATATGCACCCACAACAATCTGTGAAACACTAACATAATATTTAAAAGCATATATAACATGTCAATATGTCATACACTGTCTTATTCGCATGACCTGTGAGCGAACATCGCTTCCCAGGTATATAGTGAAATCCAATGAAAGCTCGTCAATAACATCGCTTAGAGCCGTTAATTCGTAACTTAAGTTAACTATAGCTTAAGTACTTTAAAAAAATTAGAATTTTTATTATTTCGTTTTTCAGTGTTTTGTATATAGGACACATATGCATGATTCATTAACAGTACGCTTTCACACATAAGTATAAATAACTAATTAAGGCATTTCTGACACGTTTTCGCACCATCGTGATTTGTCGAGAGGATCACCGTCATAAAAACCGAAATTTCTACAAATATTATATAAATGCACTTGTGGATATATATTGTTCATCTTTTTATTACTTACTGTTCTTGTATACGATATACATATATGTTCCATTCGACATGATCATATGATGACTAATCATCCATTGACAAGTGGTTAGAAGATGTAAATTTAACCCTTTTGTAGAGTTGGTGAATGCAAATACTATTATTTTGTTGACTACCAAAATGTATGAACGCAATTAAATTCACTATATATCAATCAATTAAAATATCTCCTCTCTAATTCAGTGAGTACCCACTGAATTTAAACTAACTAAGCAAATGTTAAATGAGTAGGTTAAATTTAACCCTTTTGTAGAGTTGGTGAATGCAAATACTATTATTTAGCACTGGGAATCATGGTGTGTTTTCTACAAGACACAGAATGAAATTTAAAAAAAAAAAAAAACAAATCAGATCATATAGGTGGGCCGTTTTCTAACACAGAAACTTTTATATATTAGTAAGATCATTTTGTTTTACTGGCAGATGTAAGTAGATCATATATGCAGTTATATATATTCACAGAAAACAATGAATTAGAGAGGCCATCGTTAGAAAATGACTCGTTAGAAAATGCGCAATTAGGGTTACTTGCATTCTTCTTGGTGGGTACTTCTGGACACAACAATAACTGAATCATATACTACATTTCGTCTTGAATTTCTCTAAGTTCAGCCAGTTGTGCATGTATCTATAGGAGTATCGCTTTGTGGTGGAATTTGTGATGCTCAAAAACTCTATTGTGGACTTTAAGAGTGCTGTTGTAGTTGCTCGTACGGTCGTCCCTAAAATAATCACATCCTCAAGAGATTTTGGTCTATGCATGCAAATATATACCATCAAAATAATCACTAAAACAATCACTTCCTTACAAGATTTTGGTCTATATATGCATGCAAATACCATCAACGATCGTGGGTTGCAACCCTCCGACCGTCCAACGTATGTCCCAATCAACTTTGTTTGAGACCACCCACTCATTTTGTATGTAATGTTGTAAAGAGACTCCGTCTGAGACTTTGTGTACATGTACGTTTCCAAGTCTCTTTGGTACTCTTACGTTCAAGTTATTGTATGTTAAATCTTAGAAACGGCTTAGTAAAAAAAATCCTAACTATCTGTTGGGCTAAAATGAGCCCAATTTCTTCCTCGAACATGGCCTACGTGAAACAACATCACATACGTCGTTTTACAAAATCGATTGCTACCAATTAGTAGCATCTTCCACCAAGGTATGACGTACTGTACACAGCGATAATACGTCGCTGGATCTCCGCTGGAGAACCGACGAAACTCCAACTTAGCCAACTTGGATTGAAACATTAGTTGGTTCGTTTGGGTGGTTGATGTTGATGCCTTCATCATATATGTCGTCTCTCTCCATATGCATTAGATCTTCCTTAAGAGCTATATTACATATTTTCATTAACTTCTTAATTAATGCCCAACTGCATCTTGGCTAGCTTCAGTTGTAAAATATTGTAGCCTTGATTCCAAATTCTCGAATCTAAATTTATCATTTGCCATATCTTGATACACAACGTAGGTTGGATCAACATAGACTTTTTTTTTTTCCCTGTTTAAAAACTCCACGATACAATAGAAAAAATTTAGTTCCTTTCTTCCTCTTTCAAACATACTTTATACTGAATTACGGTCCCGATTGATAAGGATGATTATTTGTGGATGTAAATGTTTTGATTATAGAGACTTTAACTGTAAAGTTTTTTGTTGTAGAAATTTAAACTGTAAAATTTTTAACTTTTAAAATACATTGGTAACAAAAACTATAGTAACTGTGACTGTTATTTTTATTTTATGTTTTTCGTAGATAGAGATTGTGCTAAGAATATATTTATGTGACAACGTAACCAATTTTATTAAAAATAAAAGTTTACAAAATACAAAAAAATGAATAGATAAATATTTTCAACAAATAAAAAAAATTAAAGATATGGTTTGGTTTTTGGATCGAGGAACCATCATTAATAGTAATTGATTACGGTTTATAATGGTTGTGGATACAAAAATAATTATGAAAATGGATCTCAAAATAACATAAATAAAAATATAGTATTAATGAATCAAAATATATTTGTGATAAATACACAGATTGAAAAAGAAGGTTTCAATCAACATGGAAAAATAAGAAAGAGAAAAGAAAAACTAAAGTTTTATTTTCCTTTATTTTTACAGCCCAATAACTTTCACATTTATGAGTTTAAAATTTTGAAAGTACAATGTATAAAAGTAAGCAGTTAGACTTTAAAAAACTTTAAAAAAATAAAGTTCTAAAAGCATGATTGATAATTTTTTTGCTTTTAAGACTTTAAATTAAATTTAAAGCTTCCAAAGCCTCTTGAATATAATTTTTTTTCTTTATCGTTTCCTTTATTATCTAGACACATGTCAAATTCTAGTAAATTAGTGAATAAATGTCAAAATCTTATGAAGTCTTATCACGTAATTTGTCACTCTTGGATATTACTTTCCATTAAGATTTATAAACTCTCAAATGTTTTTGGTCATTATTCCAAATTTCTTTGTTTCATTATAAATGCTTTCTCATCTTTGTTAAATTTTTTTTTTTTGCTATTTTAGTATAATAGTATAAGATCATGATATCATTTACACGGTGTAATTATGTCATGACGATCCAGTGCATCTAATATTTATTAATAATGAGCACATGCAAAATCATTAAATAGAGATGATCATCTTCTCCCAGACTCCAACTATATAAAGATATCAGGATAACCAGTAAAACGTTGGTGCTTCTCTCCTTTAACAACAAGTAGTTGTATTATCCTAAAACTTAATTCAGAAAATAGTGTTTAACAAGGACCAAAATCTCAAACATCGAACAAAATCTAACAAATAGAAAAAGGTTTCTATCGTGAAGAAAAAAATCATTACTCTAACAAACTTTGCAATTAAAGATCTTCAAAAATATGGGGAATTTGTGTGGAAAGCCAAAAAGTGTAAGTAGAAAGCGTTCAAAGCGTGACGGAAGCATGTTCCGATATGATCAGAGGAGCTACTCTCAGAACTTTGATGATGGAAGAACGGAAAATAATGAGGAAGTTCCCGGGTCTCAGGCACCTCCTCCATCGCAGAATCTCCGAGAGAGGTAAAAAACTGTAAATAACGTTTGTTTGGGAAATTTATGATTATGTATTAGTGTAACATAATCAACTATGCGAATATTTAAACCAAAAATAAAATAAAATCTATGCATATATTATTAATAGGATTATATAGTTATATAGATTAATAAAGGGGAAAAGGTTGTAATTATATTTTTTTGGTAGAGAGGAAAAAGTTGTAATTATATTGGCAGTAAAAGAATGTCGTTGCTTTTTAATAACAACCTAATTATAAACTCTAAACGCGAAAGATTTTTTGAGTTTTTTTCCTTCATAAGTCTCACAACAAAGTGTATTTCTCGTCCTTTTTCTCCTATATGATCACGTTTTGTCATAATTCAGAACGTCGGATCTTTTGTCCATTGACAGTAAGTTCATCTTTTCGTTTCAGAATATTTAGCTTATAAACATGTTTTATAATCTGGATTTTATAAATGTTTTGCCGAAGATTAGTTCAACTTGGAATGGACTAATTTCTTTTTAAAAAAATATTAACAGATTTAATCAAAAACTCCATATTTGTGGGATTTGAATATAACACAGGTAAAGTTAAAAACGTTGGATTTTTTTATTATAACCATTGGACTCTACAACAAGTTTGACACTAAAAAGAAGTTGGTATTGTCTTGCAACTAAAATAAGTGTTCAATGTTTATTTTTTTCTCTAAGAAATCCAACACAATTTTAGTTGAGAATAAAATTATAGAAAGAATTGAAGACATATGGGAAGGATGTATCAATGCATGCTTATAAAAATCTCTTTCCAATGAGTTTTTCAAATATAGTTAAGTGCTATTCGGTGATATTCGGTAGTGGTTTGTGGTATTGTTGACTCTTTTAACGACTTTTTGTTAACAACATCATCTATACTAGAGTAATATAAATATCTAATTAAGTTTACTAAATTAATATTATGTCAAAAATCAAATTGTCTTGCGATCTACCACAAATTTAAATCATAAAATTAATAACTAAAATACAATTATAAAATCTTAAACACTAAAAAAAATTAACAAATAAATACAATTTAAAATTAATTTAGTCACAAATAACATGTAATACGGATTAAAATACTCGACTTTATTTTATATTATTGTAAACCAATCATTTTTAAATAGTTTTTATATCAAAAAATCATCAAATGAATATCATAAAAAATTCTTTTTATATCATAATCATAGCACTTTAATTAATATATCTATATATACATTTTTTGAGACATTTAGCAAATAAATTTTGGAGTTGAAACCTATTTACAAGCATGCCATTGACAATAAATAGTTAATTTAAAAAACAAATTAAATATATCTATATTCAAAAAAATTTATAGAAACTAAGTGTTTTACATAAATTCGGTTAACTATTATAGGTGCAAATGCCATTAATTTCGGTGTAAGTGTTCTACATAAATTTTGAATTTAAACAATCATTCAAAAAACTGTATGATTTTAAAAGGTAACAAACATATTTACCATTCAATTTGATAGCTTATTCAAGGTAGTGATAATAAAATATAAAAGATATTGCTTGCTCACTAATTTAAAATTAATCCTCCTAATCCTTTTGATCTGTTATATATATATATATATATATATATATATATATATATATAACACATTATATATATATTTCCATTAGTAAAAAAGAAAAACACATTATAGTAGAACGATAACGGAAAAAAATTGATTTTATGCTTCTTTCTTTATTTTAGATCTTCAAGGCATATTTTTTTTAGTTTTTGTTATTTTTCGTATGTTGATTATTGATTGACAATGTTGTTTTGTTAAAGTGCTCGATTTCAAAATAGATTTAGTTCTAACAATTATTAAACTTTTTGTGTTTCTTATTTGTTTTTGTGTGTTTGTGACTTTATTATCAGGAAACCTAAGATGCAAGCACAAAATATGTGGCATTTAAGTTATTTTGACATCCCAAAACCTCTTGAAAGTGGAGTTATGTTGTGTCTATCTCGCCAAAGAAAAACGGATTAGCAATTATTGTAGTATGTATGTATATATTAATTTGATATATTGGTGAAAATCTGAAAATATCAGGTTATATAGATATAATTATTATGTATAAAGTACCAAAATCATGAAAATACCAATGAGTATTTTAGTTATTTTATTTGATCTCTCACGTATCAAATAAGAAATAGATTTTAATAAAACATTTAGTTGTAAAAGTTAATTTTACTTGATAAAAATTTGAAAAATCTGAGTTCCAATGGGTTTGGTCGTTGGTACATACAATCTGAGGAGAAGGATACCATTTCTCAATTGTATGTATGATCATATCTCATATATAGTATCAGGCGTGAATCTGACTGAGGAGAAGGAACTCAGTATGAGATGAGATAATAGTTATATAGATATCTATTGTTATAGTTTTATTGTTTATATATTACCATGCTATAAGATTAGAGAGTTGTTGTTGCTAAATCACATGGTTCAGTTTAAAGCTCTTGTTTATTTGCTTGATCTAATTTGGTGAAATGGATTTGTTGGTTATATAGTACTAGTAAGCTTCAAACTGAGGCTTGTAGAGAAGCCACTACAGCTATAGGGACAAATCTGAGGAGAAGAAACATAACTTTGAGGGGACAGTGAGGCTGTTAGAGAAGCCATTAGTACTATCATGGAAAAATCAAAGGAGAGGAAACACAAGGAGAAGCTTCAGAGTGAGGCTCTTATTAGAGAAGCCATTAGAACTATTTAGGAGAAGAAAGATAAGCGTTTAAGTGGATCTGTTAACATCTCTTTGTTTTTGTGTTTCCGTACGTTTTTTGGAATGATTCTTAAATGTTGTTGTTACTTGGGTTTATACCATGGCTTGATACAAGTTAATGACCGATGGGCTTAATTAGTAATAACCACAGACGACCCGGCCCAACAATGTAACAAAGGCCCATCATGAAACAAGATCAATCCAACTAGGGTTTTAGTCTCTTCCTTTCATTTGTTCTTCTTCCTTGGTATAAAATCTTCAGCCGCCTCTGAAACATAATTAGGGTTTCCGCTTCCTTCACCATTCACAGGTTCGTCTCTCTCGAAACATCGTCACTTCTCTTTTCGTCTTCTTCGTTCGTTGTAATTTCATGACCTTTTGACTATTACGTATTCGATTTCTGCTGGCTTTATCTGAATACTAAGTCATTTCAAGAGTTTTAGCTCTAAATTGAACATTTTTTTTTTGTTTCTCTCTAATTGATCTCTTATTGTTTTGCTTTATCGTTTCCAGGAACAGAGATTCTTGAACTGAGAAGTAACTCAAGATGAGGTACTTGAAAAATCTTTCCTTTACGACTCTTATTGCTATAGGTTTAGTGTTGGCTGATTTTTCTGAGGTTGATGGCTTAGAGAGTAGTTTGCTCAATGGATCATAGAAGTTGATGCTGCTTGTTCAATAGAACGTTAAAGTACATTACTTTAATCTAATTTTGGTGAAATGGGTTTGTTTGTGATATAGTAAGCTTCAGAGTGAGGCTGTTAGGGAAGCCATTACTACTATCAAGGGAAAATCTGATGAGAAGAAGCGTAACTTTGTGGAGACAGTGGAGCTTCAGATTGGTTTGAAGAACTACGACCCACAAAAGGACAAGCGTTTCAGTGGATCTGTTAAGCTCCCTCACATTCCTCGTCCCAAAATGAAGATCTGCATGCTTGGAGATGCTCAGCATGTTGAAGAGGTGATTTCAAATCTCTCTGCTTATTTTTGTGTATAGTGTTTGATTGATATGATTCTGCAAGTGTTGTATCGGAGATTGAGACAGTATATGTTGTTTGTTTATGATAGGCTGAGAAAATGGGACTTGACTACATGGATGTTGAGGCTTTGAAGAAGCTCAACAAGAACAAGAAGCTTGTTAAGAAGCTTGCCAAGAAGTACCATGCTTTCTTGGCTTCTGAGTCTGTCATTAAGCAGATTCCTCGTCTTCTTGGTCCTGGTCTGAACAAGGCAGGCAAGTTTCTTCTATAACTCGATTGAAGAATCAAGTACTTTGAGTATAATACTCTCATTTTTCAAGTTTCAAGCTATTTTGTCTGAGCTTTCTCCTTTCTTTTGTTTTGATTGATGAACAGGTAAGTTCCCAACTCTTGTGAGTCACCAAGAGTCTTTGGAAGGTAAGGTGAACGAGACCAAAGCGACAGTGAAGTTCCAGTTGAAGAAAGTTCTATGTATGGGTGTTGCTGTTGGTAACCTTTCCATGGAAGAGAAGCAGCTTTTCCAGAATGTGCAAATGAGCGTCAACTTCCTTGTCTCGCTCTTGAAAAAGAACTGGCAAAACGTATGTCTAAATCCTATGATGGTGTCTAATTGCTATGATTGTGTCTAATCTCTATCTAAATCTTTTGTCTAATCTGCTCATTGATTTGAATCTTGGTGCAGGTAAGGTGTTTGTACTTGAAGAGCACCATGGGACCACCACAAAGAATCTTTTGAGCTCTCTCTCTTCTCTACTCCTTCCATCTCAGAATTTTTGCATTGTGTTTTTGTTTCAGAGATCTGTGCCTTCTTTGGATATGGTTTGGATTGATATTAGCAGTTGTTTTTTGGTTGACAATATATTATGCAATATTCTGTTCAACTATCATTTTTCCCCTTAAAATATGCTTTTTATTAGTTTGAAACAAATTCCTTCCATAATAGCTCACAAATTTATGAGATATCTAGGTCAAAACTCTTCAAGGTTTGATTCCATGATTTGTTTGATAAGGAATTGTTCTCATTTATTCTTGAATATATAGTTGATTTGCTCAACTTAATGAGTTGAATGTATCAACTTTTCGTTCTTGTTCTTTGATTAACTTCTGAATCGAAAGCTTATTTCTCTTTAATTATTTTCAACAAAAGATAATATCGTCTCTATAGTTACAGTGTCATCTTTATTGAAGAGGTAAGGATCAACATTATAAAACAATGTTTAGATGATAGCTCAAGGCTTGCAATATGTTTATTTGTTCAAATGATCTTAACCCAAAACGATTTAGAAATCTCCTCATTTAAAATGATGCTACTAGGCAAGGTCGTGAGCGATGGAATTACCACCAATCACTAGTCGGCTTTTTTTTTTTTGTCACTAGACAATTGGAGAAACGACTGAACACCAAATAATTTAAGTTTCTCGTCGGTTTGTGTCGGCATATTAATAGTTTTAAAGATAAACAAATAATATGATTAGAAAACTAAAGAAATAAAACACCACTCTAGGGTAGGTCCTAAGCATTGCATACGTCCAATGGTGTGGGTCAAGGGTCGCCCGTTGTAAGATTGTTGTAGTTGCCAATGCCAACTTCCCCAGTTTGACCTTTGGTCTCACTCATTCATCAACAAAAAAGCCATTACCCAACGCAAGTGTTCTTTATACTACTTTTAGTTTTCACAAAATTTACAATACAATATTGATATAAGGTATACAATACTTAGATGGTTAGATAGATTACTCATTCAATTATATATATATATATATATTTTTGTTATTCTTGCCAATTTCCCTTGATATAATTAGAGCTTTGTAAGTTGTTACTAGTTTTCAAAATGCCAAAATAGTTGTCCAAAAAAAATATATATATATATACCAAACAAACATTGTACCCAAATTTCAAAATAGTACCATTATGTCGTCAAGATCAATTTAATTATATATATAAAAAATGATAATACAAATTTTCTGCCTTTCACAAAACTAAATCATAATTTTATTATTATTATAACTAACATTAAATGTTTTTATCTTAAATATCAAAAATTAAAAATTTAATTTATAAAAAAAGATAGAGAGAGAGCCGTCTAAGGTCAGGTGGCACAAGTTGGGCCGTCACGGCCTTCCAAAAGGCAACACTGCCTTCCCCCTTTTATATATTTTGCTTTCACCTCTCCATCTCTCAAACCTTCACCAACCCAAACACCTCTCTCTCTCTCGCACTCTCCGCCTCCCTCCTTCTCTCTCTCAATCTCTCTCTCGGTAAGTTTCATCTTTCAGATTTGTTGACTTGATGTTTAATTCAGGTGTTCTCTAAAGATTTTTTTTTTTTGATCTGATGATCGATCTTACTACTTTTCTTTTATTGACTTGTTGTGGGGACAAAATTAAAAAAAAAAACATTCTAGAGTATCTTTCGATTTCGTTTTCGTTATCTGATGATAGTGACCGATTTGATCTTGGATTTATTGTGATGCTGCAGCTTGATTCTTATATATCTGATTAATTTTGTAATTTGTTGAAGTTTTTTTTTTTTTGTTTGTTTTAGGTCTTTGTTTGTTGTGTTGAATAGTCTATTTAATGATATATTAAACATGTTTTGGAGCATCGAGTGAAGGTCTAATATAGCTTTTAAGCTTGAATCTTCTCATAACGCTCCATAAAGTATAATCTTCACATCATAGTTTGCTATTGGGAACAGATTTGTTTTTTATTTGGTTCTAGTCTCCATTGCAACTTGTGATGCACATTCTCAACAAAAGATAGATTTAGCTTTTGATTAATGTTTGCAAGAAGCCCTTAACTGTAAAACTTGTTTGTGAACGCAGGTAAAGAAAAAGAATGGCGACTGTGCGAATCTCTTCTTCGACTAGCGTGACCAAGGCGGTTCTAAGAAGCCAGCCCACTAACAAGCTCATTACCAACAAGAACTTATCAGTTGGATCAACCAACAAGGTTTCGAGATCCTTTGGTTTGAAATGCTCAGCCAACTCTGGTGCCACCATGTCAGCTGTATACAAGGTCAAGCTCTTAGGACCTGATGGTCAAGAAGATGAGTTCGAGGTGCAAGACGACCAATACATCTTGGATGCAGCTGAAGAGGCTGGAGTTGACTTGCCTTACTCTTGCAGAGCCGGTGCTTGTTCCACTTGTGCCGGTCAGATTGTGACGGGCAAAGTTGACCAGTCTGATGGTTCGTTTCTCGAGGATAGCCACATGGAGAAAGGTTATGTCTTGACTTGTGTGGCTTACCCACAGTCGGACTGTGTTATCCATACCCACAAGGAAACTGAACTCTTCTAAGTTCGGATCTCTTTATTTCGTAATGATGATGATGATGCAAAATTGTTATTTGAGTGATCGATACACTGAGTTTAGTGTGTCCCAGCTGCAACTTAATTCGGTTCGTTTTAATTAAGTTGTATTGTCTCAGTATAATAATATTTCTGGCAATAGAACTTGTTGTATACATCACAAGGTAGACCGTGCTGTTTTGGTGGACGGACGGTGAGTAATTTATACACTCATCTAATTGAAGCACAGCAACACAAAGGACGAATGAATAATATATTTTAATAATAATAAAAAAGAGCAAATCAGCCATAGCTTTCCCCCAAAATTACTTCTCCATTCTCGTCGAAGCGAACCAAAAGACCAACTAAATCGGTAACAGACGGAGATTGCGAGAGAGCTCCAAAACTCTCAGCTGTTCGGCGGTTGGAGTTTTGTTCGACGAGAAACACTTTTTTGTTTATATAATGAAAACAAAGACTCGTTATGGGTTCTTTCTTTGGTGGTGTTTAAGTGGAGGAGGATGTTTAAGCTAATGTATTATCAGACCCTCTTATTAAGTAACAAGTTTGTTTCGTTTAATTCGGACTGTAGTTTCCGACATTGATCTGCTAAAAGTCTACAGAACAATAATTAACTAATGATGTAATTAGTGCTATATCATTGTTAACAAATCGATATTGATCGATTTCTCATATGTACATTAAACAAGACAAAAACAACTACTATTATCATTTTCTACGTACATATCACCACATAATTTTGCTAACTAATCCACGTATATGCTATATATATGTAATTATAAATCTACCTTGATCGGTGCACAAAAAAAAAAAAAAAAAAAAAAAAANTGATCTTAAGTGGGAGGAATCTGTTGGTTAGGATCTTAGTTATTATTGCAGTTTCGGATTTGTGTGGTTTTAAGGTATGCATTTGTATGAAAATGACTCGAGATATGTCTTTCTAGTGTTCATAAATTGTCACCGGGTCGCAACCGGTTAATAAAATGGTTCTAGTTTATGAGAAAATCATTGGTATTATCTCTGTTCCAGTGTCCCTTCATATGGTTCCAAAGAATTGACACCGTGTTTGATCTTTACTTACATTTTCCTGGACTTGACTTATCATTGAGTTCAACTTTGTGGGAACTCCATGATCAAGGTCGAGGAATATTTATCAAAGATTTCTCCATCCATTCGATTCAAATGCTCGTCTTGATCCAATCTTTGGTAGGATGGTTTATGATTACTGGCAATGCGTTGATTCTATTGCAAATAATTTTCATAAGCTAAACCTAATAAATCAAATGTGAAAAAGAAGACATTAACATCCAAGAGACGATTATGCAAGTTTTTTTACTGTTAATGATTTTGTAAGAGTTCTTGTTTGTTTTATACAAATCATGTATTTTAACCTGGGGTATACCGCGGACATATAATTTTTATTTTAATTTATATTTTATGATATATCTATTTGTTAACTATTGGATGTTTTGTAAATAGAGGAATAACTAAATTTTCCGGTTGTTGTGTGGCTAAATATTTATATTATTTTTTTAACCTGCAATAAACTTCATGACTATTTGTTTGTTATATTTAGTTGGTTTTGTTTAGTGTTTGAGATTCTATTTTGATTTTGAATTATTATAACAAAAAATTAAGGGATATAAATATATAATCAGTAATCTATACGCTGTGATTAAGTCACATTTTTCCTAATGATTTAATTATTTTACACAATCTTAGTTAAATCAACTTGATTTTATGTTAAATATTCTAATATTAGTAGTGTTGATAAATAATTAAATGAGGATTTAACCCGTGTTAACACAAATTTAACGATATATTATTAATTCCAACATGTCCTCTTTATAATTCATCTACTATATAGCCACATTATATAGTATTTTAGACCTTTTTAATTTTACATATTCGTAATAGTTAAAATTTTTATTAAGTTTATATATGTTAATTATAATATTTAAATAAATGTCAATCAAAGTTTCTCTTACATTTATAATCAAAGCTCACACAGGTTTTGGAAAACAAAATAGGAATCGAATTGTTGTTTTCTTTGTTTGCGAAGGATTCAGATAAAGAACATCTCAAAACACAACAAAATGTGTAGTTAAATATATGAGAGTTTTTATTTTCATATTGATTGCTGTTATTTTTTAGTTGGAATGAAATGTAAACTATATAGGAAACAAAATCTGAAGTAATGTTAGTTTTGGAAATTTTTTAAGGGTTAATGTTGTAAATAATTTTTTAAATAAACAAAACTAAAAGGGCATAACACAAAATGTACTTCAAAAATGTTAATATAGATGTATTAAAAAATCAATGCAAAAGAGTCGTAAAATCTTGACATTTAAAGCATATTAGATTTATAAAAAAATGGGATATTTTTTTTTTTTTCAATAATATAAGGAAAGGAGAGAAGCCAAAGATATCTCCAATTATTGTAGAGTGTTCTCCAAGACTATAATAATAAATGAGACGACGACGAATAGAAGAAGCATTTATTTCAGCGTTCAGACGTCAGAAGCAGTACTATTATTTATTAATTTAGACAAGCAAAATTTTTAAGTAAAAAGATAATTCCCGACAATGATTCTGTGCAGCCTCCGCCGCGGCTTCCTCAACACCAGTGTTTCCACTCTCTCTTTGCGCTCTGTTTCTCGCTTCTCCTCCGATTTACGTTGGCGGGGGGAAGCCTACATGGCCAATTGCGATTGCCGACCACTCGCTCTACGAGATAGAGTAGATTTCCTGATCCGCTTGTTGGACCTCGACACGGCGGCTAAGCACGCACGCCTTGCTCCCTTCGCGATTGAAAGAACAAAACGTTCTGAATTATTTGATGAAGACCTTGAGAACGAGGAAGCAGTGGACTGGACATGCAGCGCAATCGTGGTGGCCATGTGCAAAGCCGAGAGGTATGGAGACGCCTTGGATTTGGCCAGTTATTTCTTCGTCGAGCACAAGATGATACCCTTAAGGTATTCTTTCAATCGCATACTCAAAGCCTTGTTTAAAGACTCGTCCAAATTTCAGGCCAGAACGACCCTTCTCGGGATTAAACGGTTGGTTCAAGACGGAGAGTTCGATGAAGTTATGTATCCATCCTGTACGAGAAATTATTCGTACCCGATACGCAAGGGTTTTTGGCCTTTCGGCCAGGGTTTGGATGTTTCTAACCGTTTGATTCGTGGATTTTTGGATTTGGGGGACTTCGAAGAGGCCCATAAACTCTTCGAGGCACTAAAGGTTAGAGACGGCTACTACAATCTTGGAAATACTGCGAAATTTATGGAGTACTGGCTCAAGCAAGGTAAAGAGGAGGAAGCAATGGAGTGTTACCGACGCACTATTGAAACTTTTTTTGAAGTATTTTCTTCTCATTTAGGAATTATGAAGGTGATAGACGGGGAACCGACTGGTACACATGCACTCCTTCAAGTTTTGTTAGACTATGGCAAGAAAACCGAAGCTTGGGAATTGTTTGACCATCTTTTAGATGACAAGAAACTGAGTTTCTGCTGTGATACAGATACACTAAATCTAATGGTGAATGAGTGCTTCAAGATGGGTCGGTTTTACGCGGCCATCCACACTTTCAAGAGGGTCCGGCCTCACAACATGAAGCGACAGTGCCAACAACAGGAGAAACTCTATGAAAACATCATCGCTAGGTTTTGCGAGGTTGGCTTGCTGTATGAGGCAGAGCGTTTCTTTGCCGAAATGCGGTCGCTAAACACCATAAGCCCTGACGTTTCCTCATATACTACATCGATGGATGTGTATATTAAAGCAGGAAGAGTGGAGGATGTTGTCCGAATCTCAAACCAGATGGTTGATCATTTTCTGGGCCATGTCGCTCAGCTCTCATTTGAGCCGGTCCAGATCGGAACCTGGTGAAGCAAATGCTTTAGGCATCATATTTTCTTTGTAATTTTAGGGCATCAATTTTTACCGAGTTCTTAAAAACAACGTGGGTGTATTGGGAGGAATCGTCTCCAAAGTCCCTAAAACTAAATCGAAAATCTCAAAACTCCCCCATCTAATTAAAATTTATTTTTGATTTATTTAAAATCCGAAAAATTGGTGTTTTACTCTCTTACCCTACAAAAATAAGAAAAATTACAAAGAAAACTAGGGTTTTATCCACCCACCCATAACAAAATCGGATCTAACCCAATCTCCTCTCTCTCCTCTTTCTAACTCGATTAAATCCCTAAATTAAAAGAGAAATTACAAACCGCTCTTTTTCTTCATCGTTCTCCTTCATCGTTCTCCTTCATCGTTTGTCTTCATACTTGATAACGAGGATGGTAAGAACAAGGTGGGGGAAAAAAAACACTAAGATCACACAAGTAGAAGAAGGAGAGGAAGATTCGCAAGCGGTGGTAAAAGAAGGAGGAGAGAAAGATTCAAAATCGGTGGTAAAAGAAGGGTTCAGAACCGTTGGTACAAGGAGGAGATAATCCGGTGGTAGAAAGAGGTTTTGAATCCGGTGGTTGAAGAAGAGGGAGAGAGGGATTCCAATGCGGTCGTAGAAGAAGGAGCTAACGAAGAATCCCTCTTTCCAGAATCAAGTAATCGAGATGAAGTTTAAGGAGATAACGAAGAATCCCTCTTTATGGAATCAAGTAGTTCGAGCTGGGAACAAACTCGAGAAGAAGTAGAAGCCGAAGTGAGAGCGAGACCATCGACTCAATGGTAAGTTTGGATTCGTATGAACATGTAAAATAAATAAAACTAGTTGGAATTGCTCTTGATGTCTCTCGGAATCAAATTTTTGTGGTATATAGAAGTATAACTACGAACTAGTATTTTGTTATACTGGAATAACTAGGTAGAACTAGTGTGTAAAACTAGAATAACTAGGTAGAACGAAGAGTCTTAATATGAATTTCTGAAACAATATAACTTGATAATACTTGGTATAACTATTTGTTGCAGGAATCCTCCTCCTCGACACCACTATAGCCTCTTAGAATTTACTTCCCCTCGAGTGAGTACAACAAGAAAATCAAGTATCGACGAGGTGTAATATCCATGAGATGATGTTGGTACAAGACATTGGTAAGAAGAAAAAGAAGGGTGTTAAACCGACTGCCGTGGAGGAAGACACCAATAACCGTAGTAAAAGAGTCTTTACAAGGTCATGGACATGTAGAACTAATTTTGTGGGTGTTTGGATGTTCTTCTTATTTCTATTTGTAGAACTACTTGTAAAACTTTGTTGGATTCATATTACTTTTTGGAATTTAGTTGTGTGCAACTGCAATTACTATGTAAAACTAATCTGTTTTTTTTTTGTTTTGGATTTTGTCCTGTACAACTGGAAATATTAGGTAAAACTAATCTGGAATTTTGGGATTTTAGAAAATATGAGATTTTCAACATTTTTGATTTTTGTGGGGAAAAAAATAAAAATAAAAATCCGAAATGTATTTCCACGTGTGTAATATGTGTGTTCACACCTAGTGTTCACACATAGTTTTACCCAGTATAGTAGTTGTACCATACTTGTAAATAGTTCTACTTTTAGGTTTTTTCCATTTAATTAGTTTTACACACTCTTAAAATTATATTTTTTAGTTTTACAGTTGATTAAATTCTATTAGCATATAATTATGAATGTTTTATGCATTCAAATGTTTAAAACAAATATTTATGCAACTTTTTCATCTTTAGTTGGTTATTATTTACAAACTGACCTTAAAAGTATAATGAATATATTGTGTTGAGTCTTTCATAACAACATAATTTTGCAACTTCTTTCTTATTACACATTGTAACATTTTTTTTAAATTTTACGAAGACAGTAAGTATATTAAGTACTTTTCGTTTAGGTTTTGTTAAAAAAAAACATAATTGTTATACATGTTTTTCCTTAGTTATACCAGTATTACCATGTTGCCAAAAAAACTAGTATATAAATATTACATTATTGAAATCAGTTTGTAATTGAGAAATATGTGTCTTTGCAATCCTTTGAACTTGTAAACCACATTTACATATTTTTATTGAACAAAAAATGGCATTAGGCCCGATTTTATCATCTTTTGAGTGGAACTTGTCATAATTCTTGTGTCTGCTCTCCGCACTTGCTTAAACAGCTCCGAAATAGTGATGACCTCCACAAACAAAATACACCTACGGTTCTCATTATCAATGGATGTTAGATTAGATAAACACATAGCTCCTTATCATCATAAATAGTAAATTGTTCATCATATCCCACATATGTCTTCAACATTAAACTATCCATGTGACCTTAACAATCTAAATGTATTTTGACATTGTTGCTCATTGTATCCTACAAATACAATACCAAAAAAAAAAAACTCAGTCTGTAATACTAGTTATACTACATTTATCAGTAGTACCAGTTTTACTACATTTACCATTAATACTACAAAAGCTCAAATTGGATGATTTCGGGTTCTATTCTACAATCTACTACAACTCAACCACTGAAATTCATTTGTTATCAATTTAAAGGCTCAATCGACCCATAAGCTATGGTAAACAGCTAATGTGAATTGCATAATTGCATAATTGCATAATCAAATCTATAAAACACCCAAGAGAAAAACCAATTCAATCAACTATTGTTAGATTATTTTGTTGAAGAAGGTATCTGGATTTTGAAGAAGAGCTCGATGCAGCTCCATAGTCGCGAAGAAACGGCGGCGATGGAGAGCTCTGGCGATGAAACAGCAGAGGTGGAGAGTTCCGGCGAAGAACGGCGGCGAGAGAGGAAGAGAGGATCGAGATCTATATTTTTTTTCTTGTTTTTTGTTTTTAATTAAAAAATGAAAGAATAGAAGGAAGGGTATTTTAGTCAGAACATATTTCATTAAATAAGAAAGGGGTATAGAGAATAAAGAGGGAGATAAGAGATTTGTTTTACTCTAAGAGGGAGTTTTGAGATGTTTACTCGTGTATTGGGCTGTTATTATCTTTTCCTTTTATTTATTTTATATTTGGATTTAAAAGGATGTTTTTTAAAAAAAATATTTCCATCTATGGTTTTTTTTTTTTTAATAAAGTTTTGGTGTATTAGGTTTTATCTATATTATCTATATTATTATTTTCACAGCATTTTTTCAGAAAAAGGCTTGGAGTTCAGACTTATTTACAGACAATGCCACTGTAATTAAAACAGTTAATATGAAAAAAATTTAAAAATAAATCAAATTAGGAAAATCGAGTATGGAAATATATATTTCCATAAATATCTGAACAATATCAATTTCTATTTTCCTTTTTAATTACAAGTTTAATGTTTTAATGAAAAAAAACTATAGTATCTTACCTTATTTAATTTCGATTTTCCATAATTGGTTTGGCATTATACATGTTTTCTATTATACATAAATTGTTTAATGTTTTCTATGTTAAAATGGATAGATCAAGTGATGCCAAAATGGGTAGAAAAAATATAAAAATAAACTAATAATGTATGATTTTATTATACTATATATATATATATATTTTTTGTTTTAACCTCCACAAAATGATATATGTTTTTTGACTAAAAAAGATGTGTCATTTATAGAGTTATGATGTCAAATACAAATATATATATCCTGTTGCACAATTTAAATAGTGAATACATCAAATTTAGTCATATGAGTAATATCAATAATATTACTAAATTTGTGATAATAAAACTAAATTTAACATATGCACAATACTAAAAAATCAAGAATAATTATGGAAAATTTTATTTATTTACGGGTCCAAAACTAAACTAAAAATAACCATAAGAATATGATGGGAATTAGGTTAATATTAGTACACTTATATATTTTTGCGGGTTGGTCTAAAAACACAAACAAAATATTTTAAAACTTAATTTTATATGAAAGGAGTTAAAAACCAACACTAACCCGCTACATCATACTCAGATACAAAACTAACTATTTTTTTAATACATGGGTCCAAACCTAGACTAAAAATAATCATAAGTATAGGATGGGAATTAGGCTAATATTAGTACACTTATATATTTTTGCGGGTTGGTCTAAAAACACAAACAAAATATTTAAAAACTTAATTTTATATGAAAGAAGTTAAAAACCAACACTAACCCGCTCCATCATACTCATAGACAAAACTAACTAATTTCAAATTGGTAAAGAAAATTTTCCCAATCCAGAATTTTTTTTCTTCTTTTCGTTGTTGATAGAGTGTTGTGATTCTCCTACAATTCTACGTTTGTTCTCCTCTTCCCGCTTTTCGATTCTCTGGTGCTTTTACTATTCCTTGGTTACAGTTTTACTGGTACCCACTTGTTTTTGCTTATGTTGCAATTTAAATTTCCTTATACCTCAGAAAGACCTTGCAAAAAAAGTCAACGAAGTACTTAAAATTCGTTTTTTATCTAAGATTTACCATTTCATTCTCTAAAAATTCAAAATTTTAAGTATGGCCATCTTGTAATCCCAGTAAAGAACACACACATAGAGGGAGAGAGATGGTGAATTCAAGTTGTAGACCAAATCCGCTGAGACTAGTTTCTCATTAGATTTCATTAAGGCGGAAACTAAAGATAGTAAAAAAAAACAAGAGTAAGACTAGCAAAATAGTTTAGGACTGAGACCGAGAAGCAAAAGGCAAGCAATAGAGAATGTCTTGTAGATTTATGAATCTTGGCCTTACTTCTTCTTCCCCTTGGTCTTACTTATATATATATATATCCTTGAACTTCTTTAGCAATGAAGAAAAGTAATAAAAACCGGAAACTACTAATCAAAAGTTGGATTAATTAATTAAAGCTATTGGGCCTCAGTAACAGCAACATTGAGTAGAGTTGCATCTACCATCTTTTTCAACATCTCTATTGCATCATCCTTTTTTCCAAGTTTAGCATATCCATTGATCATCGATCTAAACGTAGGAACATCAGGGCACAAAAATTCGTCAGACCAAACTTCCTCAAACAAAGCATGTGCTTCAGACATCATCCCGAGCGCGCAAAACCTCGAAATGATTTCACCGTAACAACGAGATGACCTTCTCAACTCAGGCCTCTTAAAAGTCTGGACGGCTATCTCGAATTCCTTGAGCTCGAAACACTCCTTCACCATTATCTTAAAGGTGTCTCTATCAAAGGTCTTGGAATTAGTTATCATCCTTTCAAACAATTCCCAAGCCTCTCTTTTCTTGCCGTTCCCAAACAAAATCTTTAAAAGGGCATTCCCAGTGTTAATATACAGTAGCAGCAACTCATCTTCTTTTTTCTTGGTTATAGAGCTGTAAATCTCCATAGCTTTTTCGTCCTTGCCTTGTTTAAACCAGTACTCAACAAACGTGGCTTCCACGGCCGCTCTCCTTATGTTGTGATCTTCATGACTGTGATGAAGCATGATGTGTTGGTCAAATTCATGGAATAATTCATAAGCCTTTTCGTGGTTTCCCAGATCCAAGAACCCGCGGACTAGATAGCTGTAAACCTCCGAATCCCAAAGCTTTTGCGTTTTTACAAAACCCAGAGCGTCTACAATTCTCCCGGCCTTTAGAAGACCTTTGACCAAAGCCATGTGTGTGTCGATATCTGGTACAGCAAGTGTTTTAGCGTAACGGTATAGCTTGAACGCGTCGTCTACATTGTTTTCATCGCAGTGGATTTTGATGATGAGGTTACAGGTGAACATGTCGGGGATCAGGTCAGACTTGTTGAAGAAGTAATGAAACAGAGCGATGGCATCGTCGTAGCGTTTGGCGTCGTACATGGCGCCGATGATTTTGTTGCATATCATTGGCACCGTGTAGGGGAGGTCGACATACTCATCCGAGGCGGCCAGGCTCGAGATCTGAGCCGCCTTGTCCAATTGACAGAGCTCGATCATTGAGCTGACTCTGAAGCCTAGAGAAATCGGACGGTCGTCCTCGCAGTAAGTAGCAGTGCAGTTTGGATCAACTTTCTTGGTGATGAGCGCCTTCCAGGGGAGTGAGGATGGTTCTCTTCCGAGAGGGAAATAGGATAAGTTACGCATCGGGGAATACAAGGCCTTCCTTAGAGAGAGATTTTTGCTGCCGCCGAGGATAATGCGGTGGAGGGACATGGCAGCGCCGGAGGATTATAGACAAGAAAAATAATTTTATTTTAGAGATGCCCTACTCTAGTCCGTGGAAAGCCTTCTTTATTTTTTTTTATTCCATACAATAGTGGAAAATTGCTGAGAGTATGTGATATTTCCGAATTCCGAATATGAGAGAGAATGAATGAATAAACTAAATAATAATATAAGGAAAGAAGAGAAGCAAAAAATATTCCCAATTATTTTAGACTGTTCTCCAAGACTATATATAATACAGTGTAATAAATGAGACGACGAAGAATAGTAGAAGCATTTATTTTAGCGCGTTCTCCAAGAATGTAAGCGACTCATCTTGTTACCATCGTCCAAATAAATTTTGATTTTTTTTTAATCTAATCCATTTATATTAATAACCAAAATTATCCAAAATGATTTCTTATTTCAAAATCTAAAAATTACAAACTTACCTGATTTTTTAGGTTATTCACCTTTTTCAGTCAATAATCTTCTATATAATATTTTATTTAATAATTAACTTAAAATTAAATTAAAAAATTTAGAAAACAAATTATGTATACTTTTAATTAAAGAAAATTAAATACTATTTTGGTTTAGATTTTACAGTTAAACGAAATTATATATCGGTTGTGTTTATAAGTAAGAACTACAATATGACTTGTGCTACAACACATGTTGAAATTGTTTTTGTTTAGTTTGTAGTTTTTATTCAAAATATCATATATGTGATTGTTTTATTTGTTTTAAAGTTTTTTTTTTGTTGGATGCCAGAAAATCATATGCTGACTTATGAAAATAACATCTATTTTGTAAGATCTATATTTTGATCCAAGGTATAACACGAGTTAAGTTGTGTGATAAAAAAAATATTTTTTTTTGTTTGTAAATTTTATTTGAGTTGTTTTGATGTTTAATATTATATACTTTATTTTGATTGTTAATTCTATGACTTAACCCATAATATATCACATATTAATTTTAGGACCAAATATGTAACTTATGTCTGTCAAAATCATTTTAACCGAGAAAAGTTATGAAACAAAATTATTCCAAACTTTAATTTAATCCGAGAAATCATATTTCTTGAAATTTCAACCCCTCCTCTAGCAAGAAATCATATTTTTTAATTTTTTTTTTTCATATTATAGTGATATATTATTGATCCGTGCTATAACAAATCAAATTAGAGTGTTTATAATTTTAACTTTTTGATCTATCATATATTTATGATAAACAATACTTAGGTGATTTTTTTTGTTCACATCCTCCTTTTCAACCAATCAGAATCTTCTATACATTATTTCATTTAAAAAATAAATCAAATTAAATTAAAAAGCAAAACAAATTAAAGAAACAAAAAAATTCTGTATACTTTTAATAGGAAAGTTAAATATTAGCTTGGTTTAGATTTTACAATTAGAACAAAATTATGTATCAGTTTGGGTTTACAAATAAGGTGACTATAGTTTAGATTTTACAATTAAAACAAAATTATATGTCGGTTTGAGTTTACAAATAAGGTGATTATAGTTTAGATTTTACAATTAAAACGAAATTCTATGTCGGATTTGGGGTTACAAATGAAATAGTTAGAATTTAAATTTTACAATTAAAACGAAATTATATGTCGGTTTGAGTTTACAATGATGTATGCAGATTTTGTTTCTTTAATAAAATTGAGACAATAAATTTGCTTCCCATCTTTCTTGTTTTGTCTTTCTTTGTTGGACTATGTTTACAATTTAGATTCTTGGGATGATCTTGGACATGAAAATACTTTGAATTTATAGGACAGGAAACAAGATCAGTTTTAATTTTTGCTTCAACATGTAACTCATATGTTGGTTTAATGTATGAAACTTTCTTACATTAAGTTGAGTTGACTAATGTAAATGTATTGTGTTACTAGGTCAAGTTTTAAAACGGGAATCACACACTTGAAAAACCGTATTCACTATTCAGCATACATTAGTACATGATATGCTCGTTCGTTCTGATGGAGACAATCGAGTCAAATCATATCTAAAGACTAAACGTCCTCGTCCACTAAAAATGTTATGCTAATTGCATATTCTACCCAGCTTCCATTTCTTTGCTTTAAGAGATAGAAGTACTGATATAGAAAGTAGCCAAATGTTAGAAATCTGGGTATTTTGTTAGACAATTGTGGATCCTATGATGTAGACAGAGTGGCAACTTGGTCTGTCTGATACCTTAGAAATTTGGGTATTTGGTAGGCAAATGTTTACAAAATTTTGAGTTGTATCATTCCAATTTTATCAAAAGTTCAGAGACAAGTTGTGTGCTTCATAATGTTGTATATAAAAATTATAATCGAACTATCTCAGCAGATGTCTATACGCCGAATTTCACATAGGATCTTCATTGGTGTTTTAGTTCTGTAATAAGATGAAGATACCATAGACACAAATAAACTTGTAAAGAGAAGGATGGGTCATTATGTGGAGGCAAAGAAGAAGAAGCATAATCGGCTACAAGACTCAAGACTCTTAAGGTTACGTGACTTGCAGTCGAAGACTCCTGCTAAGTAAAGAGTCTCTCTCTGCCACACAAAACAGTAAAAAGTTACAGATCTTCTCGCCAAACGTTCTAGACTAACCTTGGCTTCCCCAAACTCCTTCCACTGAGTCAAACAAAGTCGAGACTCGAGAAGACACTTAGCAATTCAATATAACGGTCCGTGATGCCTAAGTTCGAACAAAAATCCTCGAATTTGGGATAATGCATCCACAAGCTCCCAACTTTTTTTCTTGTCATAATAACTTCTGTGAGTACAATAAAACTAACAAACACTTTTACCAAAAAAAAAAAAAACTAACAAACACCCTATTTCCGAATAACCTCAACTGGTTTGAAGTGTTGTTTTGTCTGAAAAAATGTAATCTAACAAGTTGCAGAAGAGAAAAGAGAAGTATCAACTGTCACCACCTGTTTGCTTCGGCTTGCTGTCTGGTTGATTCTGTTTTGCAACTTTAGCTGTATCGAGGATCACAACCCGTCCGTCTACCAACTGTTATCCATACAATCAAAACTTTATGAGATTTACACTACATAACCAGTTCAGTGTGATCAGGTTATTTCAAGCAAAAATATTTCCTTTAGCATACATATCTTATTCTAATGCTCCATCACAAGACATTATTGCGAAAAGAGTTTAGATGAAAATAGATTAACGGACGAAGCTTCTTAGAATGATCTGAGAGATAAGATATAGAAATTTCTGAAAGGGAGAGAAGGGGAGTTTATATACCCGGCCATTGAGTTCTAATAAAGCTTTCTCGGCTTCTTCAGTAGAAGAGAATGTGACATAAGCAATCCCTTTTGGCCTGCGTTTGAATTTGTCCATCATAATATCCACTGAAGAGCAACCAAAAAGGTGAAGTTTTTGTTACACAGAAACAACCTAATATACATGGGTAAACTCTAACTATCCTCCTAAACTAACAAAATGATAATGTAAGTGAAGGCTGCAGAGAACTAATTGCTGTGGAGGATTAGAGATACAGACCTCTGAGAACTTGACCATATTGAGAAAATGCTTGAGCTAATGTTTCTTCTGTGCTAGAGAAAGATACCCCTGCAACAAAACAAGCCTTCAAGTTTAGCGACTGTAACACAAGAAATCACTGAGACAAAGATCGCAACAAAAACGATGCTTTTACATCTAAAAGTTTGAAACTTTAAGAGAAACCTCATTGATAAAGACACTGTGACATTTAAAGCAGAAAATTCACACATAACCCTTGTTGTTGTTTTCTTAATCTAAGATTCAGAATCAATCAAAACCACACACAACCTTTCAAAAACTAGTTTAAACTAGCACTGTCAAAGTCACAACCTTTCACAAACCAAGCTCAGGGGATCAAGGAATCAAAAATCAGGAAATGGGAAATTTGGATTCGTGATAGATGGATTAAAGGATTAAGATAAAGCCAATCGAAGAAGATATTATTACAAGAGGGAAGAGAGTGTGACCTTTGACGAAAAGCGTAGAAGAGAAGGTTCTGGAGAAGAGGAGGGAAGGAGTGGAGCAACGATTGAGGAACTGATTGAGCATTTTTAGGGTTTAGGGTGAAACGAGTGGATGTGTTGCGGCGAACCCACCGCCGGCGAAATCAGACTGATCTCGATAAAGAACCTTTCTTCTCGCTCTTCTTCTTCAGGGTTGGCTCACCCCACTGTTCCGTCCATTATTTTTACCAATTATAACCAGTTTTAGAATAAAGATTTACTTTTTACTAGATTTTTTTACACATATGGCTATGATAGTGAAACCAAATATTTCTTGTTCTGCAACAAAATCTGATGTTTCTCAGAGTGAAAAATCAAAGAAATGAAGAGCAAGACGTACAAACAATGGTCTTAAATCTTCTGCTCGTTTTAGCAAAAAGATTTAAGTGCTTTTTCTCTCTTATTCAACTTGAACAACTATAGTACAGAGGCCACAAACATACGCATACATGATGATACATGTCTATGTCATGATGCACAAAGTTTATTCATTATTCTGACAAGGGTAATCGCCCAACGTTGGTAGGAATACGAATTCGTATTTCATATACTAGTAATACAGATACATTCTCTATTCTGTGGCCTTTCCTTTGCGTCGATTGTTGCCGCCACAGCTCGTCTCCACTACGTAACAGACCATTGAGTCAACGTCATCCCCAAAAATGCTATAAGCCTCCATGGCCTGCGTGTAGCTAAATCCCATCGACAATACCATCTCGATGCTGCTGCTCAGCACCACCTTTTCTTTTACTGCCTCCTCTGCTTTCGAATCACTGCCTGAAGGTCCTGCTTCAATAAACAAAAACAAAAAAGGTCTCAAAAAATGCTTGTCCTCAGTATTCTCGGTGAGCAGATTTAAAAGGGAAAAATACTTACTAGCTCCAGAAGACGACGTCTCAGCATTAGAGGTGGATGATTCCTTTGGGCCGATTCGTGGCTTAGACCATTCCATAAGATACTCAGCACGGGAAGCTTCCATTACCGACCGCTCGATTTCCTTTTCCGTAAGCTCAAGGTCAGAGTAAAATCTCCCTTCTGCTAAGAGCGCCTGGAACAAAGACAGATACGTTAGCAATCGCACATTCAGGCAGATTGGTGAATCTGTTCATGGATGATTATGGGCTACTTGCATTATCAATCTGATGTTCTTGCTGAGCCTTTATAGCAGCTTTCACCTGTTCCTTGTCCACGTGTCTCTGGATTCAAAACAAGAAATATGATGTGAAGAGACAAGGAAGTGCTTGCTAGTTGCTACCTTTCAAACTAAGGGTTATGCTCTATTGCATCAGTTGAATAAAGACGAGGACGAGAAGACATATAACTATACTTACCCCACTGAGACTACTAAATCCAAGTCCTGCACCAACTGTCAACCGATGTGGATCCACCAAAGAATTATAATGATTCCCGTGGTGGAAGCTTAGCCTTATGGGAGGTGTATCCGTGCTGTAGTTTCCTTGAAATATGTTGATAGGCTCTGTACAGAAACATTACACTTTGTTTTCATATTTTCATTTTACAGTAAAGAACATGGAACTTTTAATGTCAATCTAAGTTGCACCTGTGCTATATGAGTAAATGTGGATTGGCCTATTATACATTTCTGCTAAAGCTTGGATTTCTACGTTGTTTCCATAGACCTATCACCATTGTACAAAATAGGCGTCAAAGAGACTGGAACCGATAGCTAACAAAATGAAGTCATGGCTAAGAGCAAAGCACCTTATCTCTTCTTTTCCTCTTCAAGTAAGAGGTAAAACCTTCGGTTATGAACTGAGAAAAGTGATCCCTCTCTTGTTCCTAAACCATTCATTGTAAAACCAGTAAGTACTACGAATTGTTACCACAACACTAAAAAACCTAATTGTGCTCCGTTCAATACAAGGTACATACAAAAAAATGATTATATAAACAATACCAAAGTTTTACATGGTATATCAGTAACACATACAAGTACATGCTGTTATTACTCTCTTTGTTTCACTCCGCTTACCTAAGACTTCTTGGTGGCTGGATGACTAGAAACTAAGAAGGTAACATAAAGTCTACGAAAATGCTTAATAGCTTATCCATAAAGTACAATCTTAGGTAATTTATTGTGATTTTAGTATATCTTTCTCGCTTGCTGTTCTCAGATGCAAGTCAGTCCGCTAAAATATCGTCAAAGCTACCTAGTTCGGAAAGGAAAGAAATAATACCATGTAATCCATGCACATTTGCCTAGCCAAGTCATATGCCTCTGAATCCCCATATACTTGATCTGCAACAGCCCGAAAAAGACAATTTCCATCTTCCAACATCCGCCTAATTTCAAAGCCTTTTGATTCATTAATCTCTGCTTCAAACTGGTGTTCTCTTTCCTGTGGATAGTATATAAACTAGTTCATTGAAAATAGAGCCAGATAAAATATGCAAGTCATCGATACAGTCAAGACATTTAAAACAAACATACCGGGCCAGAGCTGGAGCCAAGATGAGAAGACACATAGCATGGCATATGCTCATCAGAACTGTTATATCCTTCATTCTCACTGTGTGATCTTGGAGAAGAAGGATGTGACCCAGTTGGCGAACTCCTATTAACAAGAGAGCGAGGCCCAGTACCTCTTCGTGTTGGTCCAATTCGTATAGCGTCAAAAGTTCCCAAGACCGATCTGTTATTACCAGGATTGACAGTAGGAGAAGGTTTTGGAGGCGGAGCTGGTACGGGTGGTGAAATCAGGGTTACTGCCACCACTAACTGGAGAATCACAATCTATACCTTCACTCTCAACATGAACATTTTCTGAAACTACCAAACTTTCATCATCTTCTCTATCCACAGGTACATCACTGTCCACTACTACATTCTTAGCATCAGAAGAACACTCTGGTTGATCAACAACGGAAACCTCATCTTCTTTTTTCTCATCAGTAATTTCTTCATCGATCGTTACCGGAGTATTATTATTGTTTATCTGTGACTCTGTTTCTGAGGAAGAAGCTGAGCCAGACGAGGAAGAAGAGCGGGTTGAGTTGGAAGAAGTGCCTGACGAACCACGTTGAACCAAAATCCGAGTCATGTTGCTTCTGTACTAATGAAATACCAAAAGATTAGAGATGATCCCAAGGTTTGTCCCTTGTTCTTGCCTTAGGCCCTACGATTACAATCCCTTGAGAGAGGGATTCCTTCCAACCGTTCTCCACCTCGCAGCAAAACGTTCTCTGCATTCCCCTACCAATCATCAAGAATTCCCCAAGTTTTTTCAAACAATCCAACACCTCCTAGTTTCTTGGAAAAATTTAGATCTAAAACATTCCCCAAACAACACAACAACCTTTACCTAGTTCTACTTTACGAATCAATCCCCGAAACGAACATGAAACTGACTCAAGCTGCGGTAATTCTAACTCAAAACTCCCCTCTTTTCCCTCAATATTTTCTTGGAAACGATACAGTACAAGGCTATAAACATGACGAAACAAAAGAAACACCAATCAATTTGACATTTTTTTAACCTAAAAATCAATCAAAAGAAAAGGATCGGACGAAGCGATAATCGAAACCCTAAGAAATTGACCTGAGTAAAGGAAAACTTACCGGAGATTTCAGCAGCTGAGAATACAGATTCGAGATCCCGCCGGAAAGAGTACAAGTTTCCCGGAAGAATGTAGCAGAACTCGAAGATTAGGGTTTCGCAAAACGAAGAAGACGAAGAAGAAGCTCTCTCAGATAAAAACGAAATATAAAACTGGTTTCGATGATTTTTTTTAATTTTTTTTCTTTCTTAAAATTTTTTTAACCGTCGTTGGGTTGGGGTTGGACGAGACGGCCAAGGTGATGACGTGGACTCCGCGACGCACTTTCATCATTTGCGTTGACACGTGTTCTCATCGTTGCGGATGTTGTTTTCTCATCTGTGGATTTTAATTGTTGGGCCAAACTTAAAAGAAAGCCCATATCCAAAATAGTGTGCGAGAGGGAAACACTAGTAAGGTAAGGTTCACTCCATTGAATTTTCCATCTCCTCTTCAACACTTCATAATATTCTACGTCAACCTAACAATAACTGAACCTAAAGCAAAGTTTGTAAACAATTCAACGTGACCTAATCCTACATAAAAAGTATAATGTTCCATTCAGAGTGGTCAAAAAGTATTAATTCTTTAACAGAACCTCTCTATGTATTGTATAATGAACTAGTTTGGTTATAACTAAAAGGGACATGGTTGTTGACATAGAAACATTTTATACTTGGAAGAGAATTTTAAAGCAAAATAAACTATTAATAGTCAAATACAGCTTTATGAGGAAATGGAGCAAGTCGCCTTCTATATTTTTGCTAACCAGCGAGTAGCAATATATAAGAAATAATAATATACACACCCAACCCTAAAAGCATTCCATATCCACTACAACAACTCAGTTACAAGTATGCATATATATCTTACTTGCAAAACTTCATCATTCTCATCTCTAGCTCTTCCGTTTAATCTTTTCCAAATTCAGCTTCCAAAAGAGAGATAACCCTACCGAAACATCTACTCTTCTTCCTCTTCTTCTAAATTGTCTTCTATGGATATCGAAAAGGCAGGGAGCAGAAGAGAAGAAGAAGAACCCATTGTCCAAAGGCCAAAGCTAGACAAAGGCAAAGGCAAAGCTCATGTGTTTGCTCCTCCTATGAACTACAGTCGGATCATGGAGAAACACAAGCAAGAAAAGGTGGGCACCCCCGGGTGGAAAAGAGGTGTTGCGATCTTCGACTTTGTTCTAAGACTCATCGCAGCCATCACTGCCATGGCTGCTGCAGCAAAGATGGCGACGACGGAAGAGACCCTTCCTTTCTTCACTCAGTTCTTGCAGTTCCAAGCTGACTACACTGATCTACCAACTATGTCGTAAGTTACTCCCCAAATGTTAAGTCTTAATATAGATTAAGACAAAAATGTAGTAGGCTTTTTTGAAGAGTCAGTTGGCTACTTCCTATGTTCGAGCACTAGTTGCCAAGAGAGAAATATATAGCTTCTCGACCTATTTATAAGGCATACGAATACTAGTTTGGTACATATGAAGGATCATGAATTACGGTAGATAATTCTTTATTATATGAAGATTCAAACTTAATTATTTCTTCTTGTTTGTTTTGCAGATCTTTTGTGATAGTAAACTCAATCGTGGGCGGCTACCTAACCCTCTCATTGCCTTTTTCAATTGTATGTATCCTCCGTCCTCTCGCGGTGCCTCCTAGGCTCTTCCTGATCTTATGTGACACGGTAATTACTTATTTTCCAGAAAATTAATACTTTTAACATAGTACTAAAACATGAACGCAAATGCCAAAGACAAACAATAATTTCTTGGTACCTTACGATAGAAAGTAAAAGTTAAACGAATCACTAACACAAACGCTAAAGAAAAGAAATTAACCACCAACGGTTGTATTTCATTAGGCTTATTCTAGATACTCGTTAATGCATACAGTATGGTTGAATATATTGAAGTATCAATAATCTATAACGAACTTATATTTCGATCACAAAATACAATGAATAAGTACACATATGACATATCTCTTTAATTAATCTGTGCGGTTGTTATGGTCCAGGCGATGATGGGTCTCACTATGATGGCGGCATCCGCTTCTGCCGCCATAGTTTATTTGGCGCACAACGGGAATTCCAGCTCGAACTGGCTTCCAGTTTGCCAGCAGTTTGGTGACTTTTGCCAAGGAACGAGTGGCGCTGTGGTGGCGTCCTTTATTGCAGCGACTCTACTCATGTTCCTCGTCATCCTTTCTGCTTTTGCTCTCAAGAGATCGACCTGAAAATTTGGATTGATCCTCTCGATTAAATTTCAATGTGCTCTGATATTCATTTGTGTGAAATTTAAAATGTTATTATGTATGATTTGGTTTTGTTGTGCTGTGCTCAGGTTGTATAATGAAAAAAATGTTGTAAATTAGTGTTCATTCTGCTAAAAACAAAAATATATCAATGTTCTATCGTCACAAATAGTTTTTCTTTTCCTATATAATTTGTTTGGCTACTAGACTTATTTTACTTTTTTAAAATCTCAATGTGTTGTTATATTATGAAAAAATATATATAAATTAAGATATGATATATATACTTTCTCTTCCAGAAAATCAATAAAACAGATATGTATGTATGTTATTGTTTTTGTTTCACTGTTAGTATTGTATAGGAAGTACAAGAATATCTTGATTGTCAGCTAAAGTGTGAGGGACCAAGGCAAACTTAACGTGACAATTAAAAGTGCTCGACAACAAAAAAGTAGCACAAATATTAAATTTCATTGGAAAAGACAACTAGAGGGGCTCCTGCTCTAAACCTTGTTGTAAGATTAAATCGTAAGAAAGCCTTTCAATCAAAACAAAGATATACAGTATATGTGGTTATAAATGCAAAAACTTCAAATCAAATCCATAACCATTTTTGAGATGAAACGTAACGCTCACTTCCAAAAAAGTTTTATAATCTCTATACGACTATGGAAGTACACTTGGAATGACTATGCAACATGCAGATTGCAGATGACGACAGTCGATGGGTGTGGCAGAAAAAGCGAGCTTATGAATGAAAATGATGGACGAAACTTAAAAGACAGCTAAAGTATATAGAAGAAATTATTTGAACTGTTACAGGTTCCCTGCAAAAAATCTGGAATTTAAGTTTTGTTTTTGGTTCCTTGATTCCCTCAGTCGGCAGGAACAAAAAACTTAAGAAATGATGAATGATAGAACAAATGAGAGTAATCTAACAAATGCAATAACATTTTTTTGTCTTCATTATTCAATGATATTAAGCTTTGTCAATACTTTCTTGACAGTAGGAAATATTATATATTCCACTGATCAATATAAATAGCTACAAGATTAAGATTAACATAACGATACAACTAGTGAATCCAATATTACATTTGCCTTGTTTTATTTCTGCGCAATATTAATTTAAGTTTATGCTTGTTGATCTAAACTGTGAACAAAAAAAATTACGAATAAACTTTAAATAAAAAACTTAAAAGTGAAAGTAAAATCATCATATTGAAAAAGAAGGCGTTATCATACACGGCTTATACCTAAGAGTGAAGTACAAGCAACCAAGGATCCAGCTCGTTCCAGTCTCATCCATACTACAAAACAAAAACTAAAAGCTGCCATTAAGGAATGAAATCAATATAACAAGACAAATAAATACATATTCAGAAACGTTTTTAAAGCAAATCACATGACAAATGTCCGGCATTAGAAAAGAAATGCTACACGGGTTTAGAAGATGAGCAGAAGATGGACATAGTAATTCAAGGATCTCTTGACACGAACCATAACTGCCCATGCCAAAAGATGAGGGTAAAGAGTCTTTTGAACCTACCGCAAATTCTGTAGAAACAAAACATTCACAACAAGGCCCGTCGTTTCAGCAAGCTATCCTCACAACTTCAACTATATAAGCTCTAAAACGGGTGTGTATCTTTTGTTCCCAGTAAGTCACTTACAAGATGAGAGTCCCACTAATAGATTTCTTGAGATTCTTAGTACTCATTCTTTCTCTTAGTGGCCCTTTAGTTTCTGCAGATGCAACAGCGAGGCAACACTTTAATAGGTATGAAACTGATAACTACGGTTACACACCTCCTTCACCAATTTATGGTGCCCCACCCAGCTACCCAACACCACCAACA